>NC_132820.1:22513194-22813194 GCF_048594095.1 Paramormyrops kingsleyae | reverse complement strand
TTATTGTTTAGTTAATTCGCTCCACTTTTCCCTGGGACTGCGGGTGATAGACAGTTCCGAACGCATGTCTCAATCCCAACGCTTTCTCCACTGTCTGGAGGTCTTCGTTCTTAAAATGGGTCCCATTGTCTGACCGAATCCTGTTGGGAAACCCATGTCTCGGTATATACTGATTGATCAGAAACTTTATCACGGATGTGCCATCCTCCTTTTTTGTGGGCCATGCTTCTGGCCACCCTGAGAATGCATCCACACACATCAGCACATACCTAAACCCTTTCACTGGAATAATCATATCTGTGTAATCTATGATGATTTCTTCCCCTGACCTGGTGCATGTTGGAAATTGGCCTTTCTCCGGCTTCACTGTGGGTCTTGAATTATGAAAGGTACAGGTCACACACTCCTGAACGTGTCCCTGCACCATTTCTTCATAAACGGGTGCCACCACGCAGTCAAATTCTCTAACATCTGTCTCACCCCTACATGACCAACCCCGTGAGCCTCTGCTAAAATTGTCTGGCAAATCCCAGGGGGAAGGGCTGGTTTTCCTTCCTTATTCTGCCACATCCCCCCTTCCCTGGATCCCCCTTTCCTCATCCACATAGTTTTTTTTTTTTTTTTTTTTTTTTTTTTTCTTCCTCTGGAGAGGCTTTGGCCTGTTCTTGCATAACTTCCTCTAGGGTTAGTCTATTGCTCAGCTTCACTTCCTCCTCTTTTTGAACTCGGTACTCACACACATGTGGTTCTCCCCCGCTCATCCGGTCGACCATGTTAATTCCTTCATGGGAAAAATTCAAATTAGGTGCTTCTAGTATTTTACTAAGTCTCTGCTGCCTGAGTGATGTCATGGTAAACGTTTGTGAGTTTACATAGGCCACCACGCTGTGCGAGGTCAAAATATACAGCGCGTGTCCCATTACTATGTGTGCTGTTTTCTGAATAATATTGGCCACTCCTGCTGCATACCTTGTGCATGCAGGGTGTCTTTTTTCTGCAGTGTCAAGTTTTACACTGACGTACATCAGCACTCTCCTTTCTCCCCCTTTTTTCTGAAACAGGATGGCGTTCACAACGTCACCCGTTTCAGAAACATCCAAATG
Organism: Paramormyrops kingsleyae; assembly: GCF_048594095.1. Lineage (NCBI taxonomy): Eukaryota > Metazoa > Chordata > Actinopteri > Osteoglossiformes > Mormyridae > Paramormyrops > Paramormyrops kingsleyae. Next base: position 22,812,091 of record NC_132820.1, on the reverse strand, counting down.
GAGCGGGTGCAAGTAATCTGGGAGGGCTAGGTCTGCCGCCTGGGCTAGTCTCTGCTTTAAGGTTATAAAAGCCTCCTCTGAGGCCTGATCACAATTAAGGGATGCACTGAGGCGACGTAGGCCGTGCTCTCGGACCAGAGCCCTCAGGGGCTGTGTGAGCCCCGTGTAATCTGGAATGTAAGTGCGACTGTACCCTGTGAGGCCTAAGAAGGACAACATGTCTTTTACCGTAGTGGGTTTTGGGTGATGCAGGATAGCTGAACGATGAGCTGGGGAGAGTCCTGTGCCTGCGCTGGACAACACTCGACCTAAAAAGGACACCACTGTCCGCGCAACCTGCAATTTATCTTTACTGACCTTGAACCCTTTTTCTGACAGTCGGAGCAATACTGACTGAGTAGCCTGTAGGGCCACCTCCGATGTTGGGGCAGCAATCAGGAGATCATCCACGTATTGGACGAGGGTGACACCGTCCGGGAGAGGACATCCCTGCAAAGCCTGCTTTAGGGCCTGATTAAAGATACCTGGAGAAAGGGCGAATCCTTGGGGCAGGCGAGTGTAGCTCAGCTGACAACCTTTATAAGTGAAGGAGAATATGTCCCTACACTGCTCTGCCAGGGGCAGACAGAAAAAACATTTGCCAAATCAATGCATGTGAACCATTTCTATTGTGGGGTCAGATTAGTAAGGGCAACATATGGGTTCGGGACTGGAACAGTGGGGGTCAGCAGGAGGTTATTTATGGCACACAAATCATGGGCCATCCGATACTTCCCTATTCCAGCTTTTTCCACCGGGAGGATAGGGGTGTTCCACAAAGACGTGGAAGGCTCCAACACCCCTGCCTGTAAGAGGCCGTCTATTGTCTCGGCTATCCCGTCCTCTGCTGCCTGCTTATGGGGATACTGTCTGAGCCAGAGGGGGCCTTCCCCTGGCTGAAGTTGGAACTGCACTGGTGCACAAGATATTAGGCCCACATCTATGGGGCTGGTGGACCACAATGAGTCTGGTAAAGATGCCAAGAGGGCCGCTGCTTTTGGGTGGTCCATCTTTTCACGCCCAGGATCTCTAGCTATCTGCTCATGTTGCAAGAGGGCTGTGTCCTGTGCTGCGACCTGTATGCAATAAGTACTGCAGGAGTGTGAATAAGAGATCTGTGGGATCTGGGTCTGTACCCAGTCCTTGGTCTCTCTGGCCCGTTTAACCATCGGGCCCAAATCCTTGGGCTGGTGCTTGGGATGGAGGGCTAGAGAGACATGTGGGACGGCTTCCTGTCCCATCATGTACCAGGGCAGCTGTTCTGGGGTCAGCGGTGTGGCCGAGTCTACTCCTTCAGGACCCACATATATATTCTCAGAGGCAACTTGCCACTGTCGGCCTTCTAGTTGCTCAGCAAACAGTTCCTCATACCATTCAGTCCTTTCCCTATCATAGAAAAGGGTCACATGAGGCAGGTCAGGTGGGGGCACATACTGTAGGGCTCTAGGAGCGAGATCCAGGGCCGCCACGCTGAGTAGGCCGCCAGGATGCCAGTCAGGCCAGGTTCCAGCAGGCCCCAATAGATGTCTGCCAGGGCCTGACTCTGGACTGGCTACACCAGCCACTGTCCTGAGCCCATGGTCCGGGCGTCACAACGCAGGCGAGTGCCTTCCGGCAGGGTAACCACCAGTCCATCTGCACTGCACAAAATTGAGGCCCCCAACTTGTCCAGCATGTCCCTGCCCTGGAGATTCACTGGAACTTATCCATGACCGTGAGGGAGAGCATGGGGTCTGCCTCCCGGGCCGCTCGTGGGCACCGTCACTGGGGAGAGGGAGACCAGTCCCACTCCCCCCGTCCATCACCGGGTAGTGTCCTGCCGGGGGAACCGCCTGTGGGTGTGGTGCCATCACCTGTGGGTTGGGTGCCTGCACTTGGACTCTAGGAGGTCCTCCCCTGCCGCGTACACTGCTAGGCGCAGGTGCTGGACAATCCCTTGCCCAGTGGTCTTCTGCCCCGCACCTGTAACAGGCACCTGACGGCGGTCCCCTTTGCGGGCCGCCCCTTCCCCAGCCCCGGCCCCTGTATCCCCGACCCCAACCGCCTCGGCCCCTTCCCCACTGTTGGCCCCACCCTCCCTGTTGGTAGGTGGGTGTCCCATTCCAGGGACCAGGTGGCTGAGGTGGTGGTCCCTCTGGGGAGACTCCTGCCACCATCTGCTTTCCCTGCCCTGTCTTTTTATTTTCATTAGCCTTTTTTCTTGCTTCACCCACCTGCAGCTTCAGCAGCTGCGACTGCAGTTCCTTAAGGTCGCCCTCTTCTTTCTGTGTTTCCTCCTTTGCCCTCTGCAAATGGTGTACTACGTGCCGGTCCCACACCTGTGAGTCCGCTCCTGGGAGATCTGGGTCGTCCAATATAGCTGCCCTCACTCCCTCTGGGGCTCCCTCCATCACTGCCTGTCTAAACCATTCCCGCTGCACCCCATCCTTCCCTGGATGGCACCCGGTGCAACGGGTCCAATCCTCTTTACATTCATCCAAATAATCTCTAGGGTGAAGTTTAGGGTCCCATGTAAACTTTGGAACGGCTGCCCCACCAGGGGCGGGGAACATCTCCCGCATGGCGTCACCCAAATCCATCACCACCGTCCTCAGACTCGCACTGTCTGCATATGTAATAGTCCCTGCTCTGTCTTCTATGTCCTGTAAGGAATGTTTAGTCATGCAACGGGCTGCCACCGCCCGGAAATCTCCCAGGGCAAGCTTCGTGCCCTGAGTGAATTGGTCTAACTTATCCATCCACTGTCCTCCTCCCTCAGCCGGGGGAGGCATTTTATCTGCTAACGCCTGCACATCTCTTATAGAAAAAGGTTTGTATCTCTCCTTTCCATCCCGTGCTCCCTGTAATAAGGGGAGCTGCTTCGGCCTTTTGGAGTGCAGGCCGTATCTATTTTTAGACGGGCCCTGCACCCCCTCTGTGTAGTTATTACTCAGTCCTTGTATCAGTCGCTCCTTTAAGTGTTCGTCGTCAAATTCCTCTAACAGTAGGTCCACCTGTGCTTGTTCCCTCAATACTCTGTCAAAGAACGCGGACTGCTCTAGTGCCCGTGTAAAGTCCCGTAATTCTGACCTGTCTTTTTTATCTCGACTATAGGACTCAGGCTCGACGTCTGAGCCCCCCTCCGACATTTTTTCAGACTGCGCGCAGGCTGTGACTTCCTCTTTCCCCTGCCCGCGGATGTGGAGGGTTCCTCCTGTGACATTAATCACTGGGCACATATGGGCTGTGGGGGGTGTCGGAAACACCCTCCGGCCTGCATATGCCGGAGGAGGATCCTCACCGCAAGTCTGGGTGTGTTTTTGCGGGAGAGGGTGACTTATCTCTGTGGAGGTGATCTGTCCCCTGCCATAATAACGCCAACCTGGACCACTCCCACCTTTCCTTCTCATACTTTTCCCTACTTGCCCCTTTCACTGTGTCCTTCACCACCTGAATCTGCCGTGCTAGGGGCTTCCACACTATATTATTAGGAGGTCCCCATCCTCCATCATCTAACTCTCGATCAAACTCGTGATCCATTGTGATTGGACCAGCTAGGTTAGTATTATTTTATTATTATTCTTAGTAGTTATTTATTACGGTATATTACTTTTTATATTAATTTATTTTCTTTCCTATCTATTATTTTATTTATTTTTATTATCAGAGCGTTTTTGCCTCTGGCCGTGGGTTCACCCAACCACACTTAGTACACCTTTATATTGTAGTGGAATATCCTACTATTAAACACCACCAATACATGAAACAACAATTTCACACACACTGAGCCTGCATTCACACGTAGCTTACTGCTGTGTCTCCCCCCTGAATAGGGCGCACCTCACAAGCTCAATCCCAGCCAAACCAGCTGGGAGCGAGTGATAAGCACCCAAGACAGGAAGAGCCCACAGCGTTGCTCACACACAAATCAGCACAACAGCGCAAATAGCTTTAATTCATCCTTCTCATTCTCTCACATATTTTTTAGAGCGAGGACCTTTTCCCTCTTGCCTATCTTGAGTTCGGGGGGTCCCTAATTCCCCGGGTTTCACACCCAGCTTCCCTATCGCTCGTCAACAAGTAGGGGGGGTCGCCACACCTAGGACACGCGGGGGTCCCGTACCCTCCGCTCCTGAAGGTCCTACTCTACGGCAGGGTTCCGTACCCTCCGCTCCTGAAGGTCCTACTCTACGGCAGGGTCCCATACCCTCCGTTCCTTAAAATCCCATTTTACGGCAGGGTCCCATACCCTCCGTTCCTTAAAATCCCATTTTACGGCAGGGTCCCGTACCCTCCGTTCCTTAAAATCCCATTTTACGGCAGGGTCCCATACCCTCCATTCCTTAAAATCCCATTTTACGGCAGGGTCCCGTACCCTCCGTTCCTTAAAATCCCATTTTACGGCAGGGTCCCGTACCCTCCGTTCCTTAAAATCCCATTTTACGGCTGGGTCCCGTACCCTCCGTTCCTTAAAATCCCATTTTACGGCAGGGTCCCGTACCCTCCGTTCCTTAAAATCCCATTTTACGGCAGGGTCCCGTACCCTCCGTTCCTTAAAATCCCATTTTACGGCAGGGTCCCGTACCCTCCGTTCCTTAAAATCCCATTTTACGGCAGGGTCCCGTACCCTCCGTTCCTTAAAATCCTATTTTCTCACACACTCTCTCGCTGCATACTTTCCCAAAGCACAATGCATACACATCACACAACACAGTACATAAACCCCATATACACCTGGTACCCGCAGCCTCCTCTTTGTGCTAATTTACAGACGGGCCACTGGACACTTTAAACTGCTCAATTTGACATATCCAATGTGCAGATTTTGATATAACAGGCTCTGCTCACCTCTTCTAGTCGGCGCCTCGCAGTTTTCTGTGTCTAAGTGGGCCGCGTCACCACTTAGCCGAATCTTGCGAATCTCCTGCTCATCCCGGACGAGCCCCCAAATTGTTGGAGTCAGAACTCCGCCGGGTCCGTTGATAAGAAGAGATTCATTGCACAGTCGAGGAGTAGTTGCAAGTCACCAGTTTATTCTCTGACAGATTGCAATCTGGGAGCAACCATCTGACATACATTCAGCATGTACAGGAAGAAGCTCAATCCATAAATATCGGGGCTGTCCCTTTATAGGCCTTCTGGGGTGTCGCCCCCCCCCTTCTCGGTAATTTTCCCTTCGCGTGACGACAACACATCTTGACATTCGCTCTAGTTAGCCAGTGAGTACATGTTCCTAATTGATCAGTAAGTACGTGTTTCCTTCTTTTGTTAAGCATAAGCAAAAATAAGTATCCGTTCTATGGTGGGTTCCTGTTTTCCTCGTGTCTCGTGCCAGGTCGTCCTGACCTGCTGGCGTACCGTCAGTTCCCAATTTCTCCAAACTGGGTGGGGTGAGATCACCCCGTCCTACCGGGCTAATATCAGTTCCCAAATCTGATGTCTACATTATGTTAGACATATTATTAGAATTAGTAAGTAAATTATGATATGATTAACCCCTCAAAATGAATGTTGCAACTACACCATTTAGTCATCTTCATGTAGCCAAGACTTTGGTGATCAGATATCTGGGATCAAAACAAACTGCCAGCATTGCTTACTATGTACTTTTATAATGTTTCTGCAAGTGTTCCAAACTGCATTTTGCAATGTCTATACTTTGAATGTCAAATTACAAACTTCACATAAATTTGACATATTTACAAAGTACACTAAGATTAAGATGAGTTTGTTGCCAAACCAAATATATAAGAAATAATTTATTTGTCATGAATTAAGTTTATGATATTTGAAGAAATGTGTGACCATGCCCCAGTCAGTGAAAGTGTGTTTCCTACCCCTAGGCTCCAGAGGGTTAATTATTGTGAGCATGGCTCAGCGACCCACTATTAAAATACTTTATTAGAAATATTATAGTGTGTGTGTGTATGTGTGTGCGCCCGCGCCTGTTTGCTAGCCTGGCGCCGCTGAGTCATGTGACAGCTGGGAGCAGCAATTGAGAGCAGCAGCGCGAACACACAGCTGCGGTGCATTCGGGAGAGAGATTGAAACTTATAAGTATCGATCTCATTAAACTGGTATTGATCAATATAAATACCAACATTATTATCGATATTTGGATCGATCCGCCCACCACTATCGGACAGTATTGCTGTGTTATAATCACTTCAGCATAAATGTTAAACCTAGTGTTTCTGTTTCTGTCATGTTGTCAATATCAAACAGTAAACGTTGTAATGGATTGTTTCTATATATGTGCTTTTAAACAGTATGCCTGCATGTGGGGCTAACAGAACACATCTACCCTATAGGAATACATATATACTATAAACCTGTTGTGGGTTATAAAGCCAAATAAGGAAAAATAACAGTGGGCTATAGGTAGCATAGTGAGCACATTAACGTCGCCTCGCTGTTGAGAAACATGGCGCAGACATCGGGGGAATGTCGAATCAATGTTCGGTAGCGATGTTTCTGCAACAGAGATGCTTTGACGATGGATTTTCAAGGATCGCGGAGACAATGCCAATGCCTGGTAGTTATATCATTTTAGTGTTGCAGCTGTGACAGTGCGAAACAATACAACTGACAAATTGTCAGTAAGGTCGGATGGCGTTAGATCATAAACCGGAAATTAGCGGAACAGGACGCATTTGTAACTTAATATTTTAACGAAAGACAAAAGTAACAAGTCCATTTAAATTTCGGTACTGTTAATTGTGTTATTTAACTTGAAAGGGTATTTAGCTATATTACTCCTTACAGCCAAACGTAGTGGAATTATAGTAACGTGTTACTTCCAAAGATTACTAGGCAGCTGTTTGCTAATGCTAACGTTAGCATTGCGTCATTTTGCTTCTTCCACTCTCAGATAAGATAAAGATAGCTTTATTGTCATTGTGTAAATGAAATGAGATGTCTTTAGAGCAAACCCGTGGAGGCTATGTTAAGGATAAAACTGTAAACATGGGTAAACAAAACATAATATCGGCATAAGTGCATAGATCCACCTCTGTATTTTTAGGAAGATTAGCAATACATGAAAATTTCCTTCAAGTGTGGTAAATATTCAGTTTTAAATGAAAACCACATGTGACATATTATCTGTCCCATTGCATTAAGCCCTACATCAAACCCCCATGAATCCTAACTGAATGGGTCGCTTTTCGCTGTGAATTCTGGGAGTCTGTGCAACGTCGGGACCGCAGCTCTCGCGTTACTTCTAAAAGGGGAAGGAATTATATTCAAAGTCTTTAATAGCGCCCGATTTTAACAAACGACCAAATTATGTCGATATAAACTGTATTGTGTCCTCCTTTATCTGGTTTTGATAATATATCGATATTCCGTAAATATCCGATAAACAGCCCAGCACTAATTGGTCCGTCTTGTTTCATTGTCACCCCGAAACTTGTGTGGATTGCTCCAGAAAACAACCCTGGTTCCATTAGCCCCGGTAAGAATGGCAAAACGATGGCCAGAGTAACTCAACACTTGAAGAATGAAAGTCAGAATAGGGCTGTCTGGTGTTGTTGAGTCTTGTATTCTGTGACAATCATCTTGTTTTGGAAGTGTGTGTCTTGGAATACTTAAAAATAAAATGTTCATAAGGGATGGATGGAGTTTTACTTACAGTAATAGATCGTGTTTGTTACCATGAAACGGTAAACATACGGGGCTCTAATCCACATGGTTACTGTATTGTATAATGGAATCGGTAAATTCTGCTGCTGTGATGTGTTTAAACATCACAGATAATCATTGTGAAATAGTAAGATAACAGGTGAATATGTCCCCATAATGTAAATCAGAAAAGGCAGAATTCTTACTTTAGGTACCCTGAGAGTAAAGAAATAATGGAATTTATGGAAGGCGCAAGATATATGTATATTGGTTTGTATATTTAGTGTCTGTCCTGTGCTGCCTTATGCTGTCTTACACAGTCTTAATTACTTCTGTGTAAGAAGTGAAATTTTCTTTGTGTTATCCATATGTTGACTATGTGCACCTGTCTTTTTATGTCTGCACATTGAGCCTGGAGGTATGCAATTTTGTTCAGCTATGCTTCCGTTGTTGTACTGTTGTATGGTGTGAATGACAATAAAGTTCACTTACTTATATACAGTAAATGATTTGATTGAATAGTCAGTTCCTGATGCCAGCATTTGGATTGAATGGGCTGTTAGCCTTGGTGCACATGAACCTTTCCAGCGTTGCTATTCTCTATAGTAAATGCTGTTCTGCATATCAGGCAATCTGTGCACTGACTGGTGTGTTTTTATAGGTGAAGTACCCCTACGGAAATGCAGGCAGCCCAATCCGAGACCAGCGCGTAAGTCTCCCAAGCATTCGTTTCCTGTCTCCAATGAGACAATGAGACGGCAGTATTTTTCTCAATGTGCAGTACTGACTGGCAAGTGTGCTGTCTGTCTGTCACTAACAGCCATCAATTGATTTGACTCTTGTATTTTTACACTTTATTTTGCATAATTGTACCGTCATTCTTTTATCAGGACGAAGGAGGAAACCTAAAGGATGGAAGGGGGCCATATACCAAGAACTTACAAAAGCTGCTATTCTCCAGTAACCCCTTCGATTCAACCCATGTGGGATCGCTACCATCCTGCATCGAGTCCCAACAACGTCGCACCCTGAGCCCTACTCACCAGCCTTATCATCAACTTCCTTCTTAGTTCCCTCACCAGTCCCATCCTCTTTTGTTTTACCTCCTTCTCCATCTCTTTTTATGGACTCCCCTCCTTCATCCCCATGTGTAGCCTCACCAGTTAGCCCAGCTCCAGAACCATCTTCAGCCCCAGCCGTAGTTCATCCCACCCCTCTGCCTCACGTTCTGGTGCAGGCCCCCTCATCTCAGCTGGTCATGGGTCCAACACCACCGTTTTTGTCCCCTTCTCTTGTTATTGAAAAAATGGAAAAATTCAATAATTACGATATAAGCAACTACAATAAGATGACCTATGATGCCAAGTGCTATGCTCATTACTGGTGCTAGCAGTTCTGGAACGACTTCATGAGCTCAGCTCACATCTGCAAGCAACAGAGGAATGGAAACTCTGAGGCTCACTATTCGTACGGGGATAATGAGGGTGCCCCTGCGACCGAGACTTGATGAAGATGAGGTCAAATTTCCTAGTGATGTGCTGGACCAGCTGAGTGACATCCCTGGGGTTCTGGAGATGGCTGTGGAGATGGGCTATCTGTCAGATGTAAATAGCGACATTTCACATAACGTAAGATAACATAGGATAAGATAAGATAGGTAAAGGTATGTTTAAGAAACAATTGCATGGGAACTTCCGGTTGACGTTCGACACGTGAGGCTGTGAGGTCCTGGAGCTCAGCGAGCAATTTCATTTTCATTATATTTACATACTTGCAGAAGCCATATTGATAGATAAATATTTATCCGAAAAGTTTAACATCACTAATTGAAGGACTAAGGCAGCAAGAAAACGCGTTTAAAAGTTTTGTTTTCCTCCCCGTTTAAAAATGGCTAGTCGCTCACAGAAACCTGCTACAGCTAGCAAGAAGGCTACCACTGAGGGTGATGCACAGCAACTTTCTTCGGATTCGGTTGAGAAAATTATGACAGCGATTGAACTATTGGGCACGAAAATAGATACACAAACTGCTGTCCTCTGGCAAGAAATAACTTCTATCCGCCAAGAGTTGCATTCTACGGCTAGCTCCTTACAGACTGCTAATGCACAGCATTCCGAGCGTTTGGACGACCTCGAGCAGTCTACTACGGCGTGGAGCTCTACAGTCTTTACTTTGGAAACTGCTGCGAAAAAACTGCAGTCAGATGTGTGTAACCTGACAACTAAATGCATTGTTGGAATAGAGGAGGGCCAAGAGGGGACCAACCCGCGGCAATTCTGCGCGACTGCTTTGAAGGAGATACTGAACCTGGAGGAAACTCCACGTCTGGACTGGGGCCACCGTTCATTAGCACCGAGGCTGCGGGAAGGGGAGAGGCCAAGACCATTCATAATCCGTGTACATCATGGTGACGTGAAGGATCGCATCCTTCGCCTCTCCAGCCAGAAGAAGCGTGTGCACATCTTTCCGGACTTCACTCTGGAGATAGCAAAGAAGCGAGCTGCCTTTAAAGAGGCAAAGCAGCTCCTTAGAACTGTTAAGGATGTGAGATTTGGTCTCCGTTATCCAGCTACATTCCGTATCACATTTGATGGCGAGGAAAAAACCTTTACCGATCCCCATCGGGCCATCTCGTATATAAAGACTACCATTCTCCTCCATCATGATCAGGTACAGACATAACTTTCAAAAACGGTCAGTGTTTTTTAAGTGACCGAACTGTACAGGTTTATTTCACCGTCAGTGTCAAAGTTGAATTAACCAGGTCTATAGCCTACTAAATGCAGATAGTGCTATGTTGCTCAATTTATGAGAAAGACATTTATTTTCCCTTTTTTCTCTCGGTTCTTATTAGTCTATAAGGAAAGGTTTGGTGTAGGCACTTTTTTCAACATGCCGGGAATTCTTGTTCTCTTCCTCATATAAATAGGCTATAACATATGAATAGTTGATTTTCTTGAGCTGCTTTTGTTTACTATAATTTTAAACCATTAAACCATAGTATTTCATATTAAGCTACTGAATTGAAAACCAATGGGCTGCTCTTTGATAGTACACTATGTTTAGTGGCCTAATATTAGTTTAGGCCTACTTCATTTGAGACATTACAAAATACATGGTATTTTGCACTATACAGTGGTACCTCGGTTCTCGAACTTAATCCGTTCCGGACTCCAGATCGAATCCTAAAAAGTTTGAGTTCTGATCTAATTTTTCCCATAAGAAATAATGGAAAACCAATTAATTGGTTCCCGGCCCCCCAAAATGACACCTAAATATGTGTGTGTGTGTGTGTGTTTTTTTAAGCACTTCAACACAAAATGAACAGGATAAAACAAGAAGAGCATTTTTTTTCTTAATGGCTTCCAAAACGATAAAGATATTATCCCAACATTACCCCTGTCCTGCCCCGATCGTCCGCTCCTTCCGTGTGCCACGCCCCCTCGTTAAGCTCGTGTGGGATCCCCATGTGATCAGCTGTTTCTGGTTGTTGTCATTAGTCCTCTGTATTAAGTCCGCTTGTAAATTTTGTTTCCCCAGTCCGGTCATTGGGTGCGTTCGACTTGCTTACAGCGCTGGCTTAAAGCAACGCATTCTGATCCTGACGCAATGCATTACGGTTAGATGCATTGCGACCTCTCACCCGGCTGCACAAACTGGAACCGCCTCCGTGACAACACACCTTTGCCCTTATTGGCTGAAGAGTTTAGTTACATGCATGACGTTTGTATCCCAGGCAGTTCCGATGCGTAATCTGCTATTTCTCCCGAATATCACGTAAAGCAGTGGTTTTCAGTTAATTTACCTGGTAAAATAAAGTTTAAATAAATGACATAAATGCTCTAATAGTACACGTAAGTTAGTGGTTTATTTATTGTTAGTTACTGTAATGTTGCGCTGTTTTATTTGGTTAATCGTCCAGTCTGTGAAGAAGGCATTCAAGTAAGAATTGCATTGTCGTATGACTCATTTCCTGGCGCGTACAATTTATATTAAGTCAGTGTTCATGGTTCGACTTCTGATATTCAGATCGAGTTCTAGGTCAAACTGGTTTGTTCGACTTTCAAGAAATTCGAGTTCTAGTGAGTTTGAGAACCGAGGTACCACTGTATATATATTTCTGAATGTGATTGCTCGCTGTGCTTTGGGTCGTTTTTGGTTAAATTAGAGACCCAAGTTAGAATTTTGCAGTGTTTTGCTCTTGGGATATGCACTGTGTTCGGGATAGTGCTGGGGGGTGGGGGTGGTGGTGTTTTTGTACTTAAAGTCTCTTTTTTATTTTGTTGTTTTTTTTGTCTTTCATTTTGTCCATTAGTGGTTACACTTTGTTTCGAACATGACATCTACCAGAGTGACAGAATTAATTTACTGCAACTCAGATTATGTCTGCTGGATATTACCAGTATTAAATATGGCAAATTCAAATATGGCTTCTGGGAGGAGTGGCCAGTCAGTTAAGTTTACTAATTGGAATGTGAAAGGCCTAAATCATCCTATGAAACGCACCAAGGTCCTTGCTCATCTTAAGTTTTTAAAAACGGATATAACCTTCTTAACTGAGACGCACATGCGCAGGTCAGATCATTTGAGTTTAAAAAGAGGCTGGGTTGGACAAGTATTCCATTCAAACTTTCGGAGTAGGGCCAGGGGGGCTGGAATCTTGATCAACAAATCAGTATCATTTGAAGTGTCTGAAACAATATTGGACCCCAATGGCCGCTTTGTTATTGTGGTGGGTAAACTGTACCGTTTGCCTGTTATATTAGCTTGTGTATATGCTCCAAATTGGGACGATTCTAAGTTCATGAACAATTTTCTATTGACTGTACCATACCTGGACACTCATCAGCTTATTTTAGCTGGTGACTGTAACTGTGTAATTAACCCAGTATTGGATAGATCCTCCAATCGCCCAATTGGTGCTTCAGAAACAGCTGAATGCATAGAGACTTTTTTACAATCTTGCAAGGTGTCTGACCCATGGAGATTTCTTTATCCTACAAAGAGGGAATACTCTTTTTATTATTCACGTATAGATTATTTCTTTATACATACATACATACATATCTACTCCCATTGGTAAAAGAATGTGTTTATAACAGTATAGTAATATCAGATCATGCACCTGTAACACTGGTCCTGACCTTCCCCTATCATAGACCTAGCAGATTCAGATGGAGGCTCACTTCACTTCTTTTGTCAGATGAATCATTTATTGCCTTCGTAAATGCTGGTATAGATATGTTTTTAGAAACTAATGTAAATGAAGAGACCTCCCCTTCCTTACTTTGGGAGACGCTCAAGGCTTACCTGAGGGGCCAAATTATCTCCTACAATGCCTCTGTTCATAAAGCACAGGTAGCTAGGCAAACATAATTTTTGGAATTCATCTCTAGAGTAGACAAAGCCTATGCCACTGGTCCATCTCCAGAGCTATATAAACGGCGGATGATGTATCAGGCTGAATTTGATCTGCTCTCAACTGGACAGGCGGAACGGGCTCTGTTAAAAACCAGACACATGTTTTATGAGTATGGGGAGAAACCAAGCAGGGCTCTGGCTTATAGTTTAAAACAGACATCTAGTACTCAAGTAATTGCCCAGATTGATTCTGACACAGGACTATTATCAGATCCCTTAGATATTAATAAGCAGTTTAGTGATTTCTATTTTAATTTGTATTAAACACTCTTTTGATCTGAGTTTAATGGATAGGTTCTTTGAAGACCTGAATATACCCACCGTGGATGAGAATGTAAGAGAATCCTATTTCCTTACATGAAATTCATAAAGCTATCACATGCATGCAGAGTGGGAAATGTCCAGGCCCGGGCGGCTTTCCTACAGAGTTTTATAAAAAGTCTGCAGCAAAATGAAACCCTTTACTCAAGGATGTATTTGATGACAGCTTAAAGTCCCAATGCCTGCCTCCAACTCTACGTCAGGCATCAATATCCTTACTTCTGAAGAAGGGCAAGGATCCCCTCGCTTGCTCCTCCTACCGTCCAATTAGTCTCCTTAATGTTGATGTTAAGATACTGGCTAAGGTGTTGGCTCTCCGTCTTGAATCTGTATTACCCTCCATTGTGTCATCTGATCAAACTGGTTTCATTAAAAATAGACAGTTGTTTTTTTAATATTAGGCGTGTATTTAATATCCTTTACACATCATCTTCGTCTGAGTGCCCAGAGGTACTCCTATCTTTAGATGCTGAGAAAGCCTTTGATCATGTTGAATGGAACTATTTGTTTTATGTTCTGAAGCGGTTTGGCTTTGAGGATATTTTTATTTCTTGGGTGAAATTGCTGTACTCCTCGCCTTTGGCTTCAGTTAGAACCAATGATACTTATTCACCATACTTCCCTCTTCTGTGTCGGAATTTCTGAGGCATATATTTAAAATAAGTATTTTAACTGGAAAATTGTATTTTATAATTCATATTTGACTTGTTCATAAAACTTTTTTTAAACAATTTTATTTTAAAGAACTGTGTAATTTCAGAGCCAAATGCTGTGTGTACACAAATATTTGAATTATTATTGTTTATTATTATAACTGCCGAATACATTCCTGGAGCCTTCGATTTAGCATACACAGTGCCCTCTACAGGATTCTGTCGAAACAGCATCTCCTTCAATCTCATTTATTTTTACAAAACACCTGTTTTTGAGTTCACTGGGTCTGTATGATAATTTTAAGCAATGGACATATTTTTCCTCTAATTATAAGGTGGTCTGGTTTCCCCAGGGATATGTGCGTTTTTTTCACAAAACGTTTTCTTCATAAATCCCAAAATCTTCCTATAAATGTGTGTATGAATGCTTCTCATATTTTTCAGTCACATTTATAGATGAGCACCCTGATTAATCTGTTTACATGAAAACATCTTTTTTTTTTTTTTTTTTTTTTTTATTGCCCACCACCACCCCCCCTCTTCGGAGGACAACTTTATTTTACATTACATTCAAGAGTAAAGATTGTGGCCGCTCCGAACTCACCAGTACCGTGGAAAAGGAGAAAAACAGGGGGGGTACAAAAACAACAGCGTAACAATAACAGACATCAATCACCATGGGGAGAGGGGGAGAGAGAAAAGAAAAAAAAAAAAAGGTATACAGAAATAATAACACTAATAATGTAGGCGGGATGGAAAAAAGATGAAGTATAGGGGAATACAGAATACAAACAACCATAAGAAACATAACACTCATCAAACAACAAGAATTATAACAACATCAGTGCTACTAATAATAATTACTACAAATCGGTATTATATATATGTAGCATACACACACGTAATCGTACCGTTATATATGTATATTTCAATTCCTAAATCTATAACATACCCTAAAAAGTAATAATAATAATGATATTGATCGCTCAACCAGTCTTGTATGCATGTGCAAGTGTAGGTGTGACCTGATTTGTCATTGGATGTGCTGGCATTTAATGCCGTCAGGGGAGGCGGCAGCACCCCCCCCCCCCCCCCAGGCCCAAGGCGAAGGCAGGAGAACCAGGCAACCGAAGCCACCCTACTGCCCCCCCGGCACAAGGGCCCACAGCCACGCATCCCAGAGACAACCACCCGCCCAACCCGAGAGGGAGCCCGCGAGGGACTAAGGGGGCGCCAACCCCCGCACAGGGAGGCCCGCAGAGGGAGGACGGGCGGCGAGCCCCCCAGCCCCACCCGCAACCACCCCACCGGGGCAGGCGGGTCCAGGGCCGAAGGGCCCCACCCACCGGGACCACCCCCCCCACCCCCCGGCGGACGGCCCCCCACACACCGGGGGAGCCCCAGCCCCCCCAGCCCGTCCCCCGGGAGGACGGGCCGCCGCCCGCCGCAGCGACCCGGCACGCCTCCCCCCCAACACTGCAGGATGATCCAAGGGGGGCCCATACAAAGAGCCCCCCCCCCACCCGGGAGCGGACCCGCGGCGACCGGGGAGCGGCAGACACCCCGCCCAGCCCAGACCGAACCCCCCAATCCGCCTAGCAGGGCCCAGAGTGTCCCAAGATTCCCCGGACCGCCCGCCAGGGCCCCACCACGGCGCAGCAGAGCCAAGCACCACCCGGCCCGCGGCCCAAGAGAGGAGGCCGCCCATACCCGCCAGGGCCACCCGAACCCCCCCATGATGGGCATGGCGGGCCACCCCACCAGCACAGGGCCAGAGACAGAGAGTTAGGGGGGGCCCCTCAGCCCCCATCCCCTCCCTGACCCATGTTGGTGTGAAGTGTGCATGTACATGTGTGAGAGAGTTGTGTGTTTATGTCTACTATGCATTAAAATTAGTGGGTGCAGTTCGGGTATGAGGGCCCCACCACTGGCAGATGGCAGAGTCCCCCATCCCCCTCCCCGCACCCCCAAGGCCCTAATGTAATATGGACTGCGTATATGACTAAGGTGCAAAAAGTGGGCGAGCAGTTGAGGCATGGGCACCCCACCGCTGGCAGACGGCAGAGCCCCACCTGCCTCAACCCACCTCCTCAGCCCTAGTGTCATGTGGTGTCTAACATGCAAGTAAAAATTGAGGGGCAGTGTCTCGGCGCACCTCCCCACCGCCCCTCAAGGCCCTAGTGTTGTGTGAAATGTGGTGTTGGACCCAGGGGAGCAATAAGGGCGTGCCAGGAGTGGGCCCCCCCCGGCACCGGGGCCAGATCCCCGACTGGCCCCGATTAGTCCCCATCCCTGACCCCGCACAGCCGGCAGGGACGGCCAACCAAGGTGTTTAGGGGCGGCACAGGCAGCCCAGCAGCAGGGAACGCCCCCCCCCCCCAGGCGCAGACCGGGAGAGACCCACCCCACCACGCCCGATGAGACCCCAGCTAGCGGCCAAGGACGGGACAACCCCAGACCCCCCCGGCAAACGGGGAGCCGGACCAGCCAGGCGGGGTGACCCCCGCCCCCCGGCCACCCCAGCCCCCCCCCCAGGTGAGGCAGAGGCTCCCCCCACCGCCCCCCCCAAACCACCCCACAGCGCCCGAGGGCCCCGCGCCGGAATCGCCAACGGCAGACAACGACCCGTCCCCACCAGGCAACGGGCCCGGGCAGACCAGGCCCCCCAGCATGCGGGCGACCACCCGCCCGGGAGCCGGAGCAGCGGCCCCAGCAGATAGAGCCCACGCCCCCAAACCCACGCACCCCAGCGCAGCGGCCCAGGCGGAACCCAGAGGCCCCACCCCCCGATCCCCCCCCAGCGCGCCACCCACCCCGCGGGGGCAGAACCCCCCCACCCCCCGCACCGCCCCCACCAGGCCAGGCCAGCGGCCACCCAGAGACACTGACCACGCGCCCTCAGCCAAGAGAAACACCAGAGGACCCCAACAACCCAGCCCCCCCACCCCCAGCCCCCAACCCGGGACGGTGACGGCAAGGCCCCACCACCCCTGACGACATTACGTTAAAAAATTCATTATTGGAGTCCAACTGTCTTCAAAATCGATCAATTGATTTTTCTTACAGGCAGACATCCTCTCCATGGAAACATAATCCCAGAGTAGATTTTTGAACAGATTTATGTTTAAATTCTCTTTTGACTTCCAGTTCAGAAGGATTGTTTTCTTAGCAATGGTTAGTACTGTGAGAAGCATGCAAGATTTATTCATGTCCATATTAGTGTCAGTGAGGTCCCCAAGCAGGCAGAGTGAGGGGGAGGGTGGGATGGGATGCCCTAGGTGTGTCGATAAGTCTTCACAAATCCTTTGCCAGAATTCGTTGACCGGTGTGCAATACCAGAAAGCATGCAGGTAATTATCTGGTGCATCCGTCTTACAAGTTAGGCATATGTCAGTATCTCTGATACCCATCTGGAACATCCTCTGCCCTGTGTAGTGTGTTCTGTGTAAAATTTTGTATTGTAAAAGCTGCAGGTTGGAGTTCCGATTCATTCGAAAGGTATTCAAGCAAATTTGCCTCCAGAAGTTAGTGTCTTGATTGATAAGTAAATCCCTTTCCCATTTGTGGGTAGGGAGTGAGAGCGTTGTATCAGATTCTGCTAGATGCACGTAAATCCTAGACAGTAGTTTTTTAGTTGGAGTTATTAAGAAGTTTGCTATTTTAGGTGAAAGCTCCAGATCTAATTGCTTACGGCACCATCTATTGTGTATTATTGATTTAAGTTGAAGATATTCTAAGTATTTGTTTTTCTCAATGTTATAAGTTTCTGTAATTTTGTCAAATGATATCATGCAATTGTCTTGGATTATATGTTCGAGGCGCTTGATTCCTTTATTATGCCAAGCCAGGAAGTTTATCACTTTTTTATTTAACAGGATGTCAGGGTTGTTCCAGATGGGTGTCAGTTTGCATGGGACCACTGAAGTTTGGTTTATTCTAAGAAATTCCCACCAGGCTGTCAGCGATGTGCTGATGTTGATGCTCTTAAAACAGCAATGTCGTTTAAGTATATGACTGATAAATGGCAGGTCCTCGACTCGAATATCATTACAGAAAGTTTGCTCAATATCCAACCAGTTAAGGTCTAAGTTATTTTGCGTAGTCCATTTTAGGACATATATCAATCTATTGGCAAGAAAGTAGTTGTAGAAATTGGGAAGCTCCAAACCCCCACAGTTTTTGGATTTCTGTAAAGTTTTTAAACTTATTCGTGGTGGTTTGGATTTCCATAGATATTTTGAAACTAAGGAGTCCAATGATTTAAACCAAGTCCGCGGAGGTTGACTCGGAACCATTGAGAACATGTAGTTAATTTTTGGTAGGATCATCATTTTGATTGTAGCTACTCTTCCCAGAAGTGATGTGGGTAGATTGTTCCACCGTGCAAGGTCATCTTCTATCTTTTTAAGCAGCGGACTATAATTTAATCGCGTCAGATCTGACAGCTTGGCAGAAATGTTA
This sequence comes from Paramormyrops kingsleyae, assembly GCF_048594095.1. Lineage (NCBI taxonomy): Eukaryota > Metazoa > Chordata > Actinopteri > Osteoglossiformes > Mormyridae > Paramormyrops > Paramormyrops kingsleyae. Next base: position 22,793,594 of record NC_132820.1, on the reverse strand, counting down.
ATACCCAGATATCTAATGTTCCCAGATTGAAGTGGGATAGTTGGATTGGACTGGAAGTCACAAGATATTGGAAGAGTAGTCGACTTGTTCCAATTAATAGAGTAATCTGATATGGAGGAGAATTTATCTATAAGTCTTATCGTCTCCGTGAGGGAACCCTGTGTATTTTGAAGAAAAAGTAATACATCATCTGCATAAAGACTAATTTTATGGGTTATACTTGCTGTTTGAATACCTTTGATATTATTATTATTCCGAATTGCTGCTGCCAATGGTTCAATAAATATAGAAAATAGTGATGGAGAAAGTGGACAACCTTGCCTAGTGCCCCTTCTGAGAGTGAAGCTTGGGGAGATTTGATCATTCGTTTTTACACAGGCTTTAGGTGAACTGTATAAAATTTTAATCCAGGTTACGAAGTTCTCACGAAATCCAAATCTTAGTAAGGTTGCCATTAGAAATTTCCAGTTGACCCTGTCAAAAGCCTTTTCTGCGTCCAATGACATGATTATGGCTTCCTTATTTTGAATGTTGCAGTAGTCTATTACGCCAATTAGTCTCCTCATGTTGTTAGTGGACTGTCTGCCTTTAATGAAACCCGTTTGATCTGGATGTATTATATAAGGTGTCACTTTTTCAATTCTACTAGCCAGTGCCTTGCTGATGATTTTAAGGTCCGCATTTATAAGTGATATTGGTCGGTAGCTAGAGGGGAGAGCAGGATCTTTGTCAGGTTTGAGGAGCAGGTTAATGTCTGCACAATTCATATTTGGAGGGATGCTGCCAGTTTCTTTAATTTCTATAACCATTCTATGGAAGAGTGGTGCTAGCAGAGGCCAAAATGTTTTGTAGAATTCTGCTGGAAATCCATCTGGACCTGGGGCTTTCCCGTTAGGCATACATTGTAGTGCATCATGAAGTTCCACTATTGAGAGAGGTAACTCTAATGCCGTTATTTGTTCATTATTTAATATTGGTAGGTCGATGTTATTTAAGAACTCTTCTATTTCAGAATTGGTTGGATTAATATCAGGTGAGTATAATTTTTTATAGAAGTCCCTAAATATCCTATTTATCTCTCCTAGGCTATGAGTTGCCTTCCCATTGGGGTCTGTAACTGAAGAGATTGCTGCCTTCTCCTTATTCTGTTTTAGTTGGTTTGCTAAAAATTTACTTGATTTATTACTATGTTCAAAATTGTCCAAGCGTAATCTCTGTATGTAAAACTGAGTTTTTTTGTCTCTTAATTCTTGCAATTTAATTTTATTTTTTCTCAGGTCATTGAGAAGGTGTTTTTCTTGGGAGGCAACATGTGCTGATTCCAAAGTTTTAATTTTCTGTTCTAGTTCAGTTTCGAGTGCTTTTTCTTTCTTCTTTTTATGTACTGAATATGAAATTATTCTGCCTCGTATTACAGCCTTTGCTGTCTCCCAGAGAATGCACGCAGAGATACCTGGCAGGTCATTTGTTTCAATAAATGTTGTCCAATCTTTTTTAATAACTTCTAGAAACTCTGAGTCCGTTAGTAATGATGTATTCAGTCTCCACCGTTTAAAAGGTGGTGCACTAACTTTTACAGTGACCGTCATAGTGACAGGTGCGTGGTCACTGATTGTTATAGGGTGAATTTGTGTGTCAGATATATCTTTCATAACTGTATTGCTCGTAAGAAAAAAGTCTATCCGGGAGTAAGAATGATGGACTGGTGAGAAAAACGTGTATTCTCTGAGCGTGGTGTGAAAAGTACGCCAGACATCGCATAGGCCGAAATCATTCATATATTGTTTTACTGTTTCAGATGATTGGCAAGTACGATAACTAGCTGCTGTACTACGTCTGTCAGATTCTGGGTTAAGTACTAAGTTGAAGTCCCCTCCCAGTATAAGTTCTGTGTCTGAGTGCGAAGATATTTCAGCAAAAAGGTGGTGGAAGAAGGAGGAGTCATCACTATTTGGACCGTATATATTGGCAATACATATCTCTTTGTTATATGCTGAAATTTTAATAATTATGAATCTACCTTCTGGGTCTGCGATAGTGTCTTTACAGTTGAAACATATTCTTTTGTTGATTAAAATTGCTACACCTCTCTGTTTTGAATTATAACTAGCTAAGTATACGTGTGGAAATTCTGGTGAATTTAATGTACACTGTCCTGTTTTGGCTAAGTGAGTTTCCTGCAGTAGGACAATGTCTGCCTGTAATGTTGTTAGATATTCTAAGATTTTATGTCTCTTAGCAATTGAGCCAATACCACGCACGTTCCAAGTGACAAAGCGTAGTGAATTCATGCTGTCCTAACTTAGACCCCCTGAGTGCAATCTAATGTTAAAATGGATGGATGTGTGTGTATGTGAAAGACTCTGTGTGAATGAGTGTGAATGTGTCAGGATTAGTGTGTGTGCAAATGTCAATGTGTGAATGTCTCCATGTGTGTTATTAAGGTGAGGAGATATGTCTGAGCTTGAGTGGGCATGTGTATATGTGAGTGTATGAATGCATACATGTGTGATGTTAAGATGAGGGGGTGCGTGTATGTTTGAGTGGGCATCTATGCATGCGAGTGTGTGACTACCTACGTGTCGGTGTGGGTGTATAGTATCTGGTAGACTGCTTCCAGATAAAACATTTTTGAGCGTCAATATCGATATGCAACAATTAACATAACAACCAAATTGACAATGATGGCCATAACAATAACAACAACAACAACAACTGCGACTGTAGTGAGACATTAAACAAGGGGGTTGAGGAACAGTAAGGGATATAAAGTGAACCAGCCTTAATAGTCTTTAGACAAAGCCGTCTAGTGTGCGGCGTGCGCTAAAAACCTGTATTAACTGCCAAACTTTAAAGTCAGTTTGTTAAATGCGTGTTACCTTAGTCGGAAGTGGTTTCAGTAGAGCCAAGCAGTGGTGTTCTGGTCGCGAAATAGTTGTCCATTAACATACAGTCTGTCTACCGCGATGACAGCTCGGGCTCCCTCCGCAATGAATTTTTTCCTGAGCTGGAACAGGATTCTGCGACGATCCAGGATTTCTTTGGGAAATTGGTCGTTGACGCTGAAGTCCGTTCCTCTGAGCTCCCTGCCTCGGCTTTTCACCAGTTCCTTTTGCTTGAAATGTTCAAACTTGGCCACGATAGGTCTTGGACGCTGAGCTTCTTTCCTCACCCCTCCTATGCGGTGGACCCGATGAAACGTGATGTTGTTGACGGTGTCCCGAGGAAGTTTAAGTTCTTGTTGCATGAAGTTTCTGATGGTAGCTTCTGCGTCTTCCTCTGCGCGCTCCGGAATTCCGGCGAACACTAAATTGTCCCGCATACTTCTTGCTTGAATATCAAGCAGGGACTCTTTCATGCGCTTATGTTCTGTGGAGAGTTTCGCCATACCTTCCGTGAGGGATGTTACGGAGTCTCTGAGAATCTTGTTTTCAGATGCTAGCGATTCCACCTGTTGTTGACTGTACTCCAGAGATTCCCGTAATGCTTGAAATTCCTTGTGTAGGATTTCTACAAGTGCCAGTCGGGCGTCAAAACTGGAAAGTTTGTTGTTAATGGACTCTAGGATATCTCCGTATTCCTTATCAGGCGATGAAGGGCTACTTGAGGGGCTGTTTGAGGTACAGTCCGAGCGTGTTCTCTTCGTGGACGGAGTCGCTTGGTTCTTCTTCATGATGAGTCGTTCGTAACACTCGTCCACGTAATCCTGTAAATCTTCCAAGCTTTCTTCGTCCAGGATGTAAATGAGTGAACTTATTTATCCGATAAAGTACTATAAATACTATTATTAATATTTTGGCTTGGTTAAGTTGGCTATCGAAGTAAGTTTTGTTTTGTTTTTTTTTTAGTAGGACGCTGCCATGTTGGATTACGCACAGCTCTCGCGAGATCTCACAGCATTACTGCTCTCTCAACTGCAGTTTCCCTGAAAACATCTTAATTGCATTAAGGCATGTAAACGTAGCCACTTAACAAAAGGTAATTTGGTGACTTTGCAAACTGCATGTTCCTCATCTCCTCTGTATGGACCATAGAGCTGTGCATCGGAGAGTCTGGCAACACGCTACGTTTCAAGATACAGGCATTACAATTCAATGCGCTGCTCTATTTCACCTTTAAAAAAAAATATCTGCTTTTAGGAAAACTTGGCATAGTATAAAGAGCACACCACCAAATTCATGAAATCTGAGCAAAAACGTTTGATTTTAACGCAATCAGAACAGCATTTGCATTTAACACAGTCCCTGTAACAATCCAGCCTTGTAGCACTACAACTATTTCGGATTCAGCCAACTGGCAGTCTCGTGCAAGTTACTGAAAATGACTAGTTACCAATTACTGCATATCCTCCTGAGACCCGACCCATTCATTTATGTCCATTGTAGTGGACATTGTATTTTTGCATTTATTTTTTCACTGATGTTAGGAAACGTATTTATTCCTGTTGTGCACTAAAGAGGACATGCTGTGAAATTAAAAATAAAAATAAATTAGAAAAAATCTAAATTGTAAGATGTCTTATTTCCTCCAAAGACACATAACCTACAATTGAAGGACACTTTTTTCCTTGGGTCTCAGGAGGATATAAAAGTAATTATAATAAGGGTGGGACTGAATCGAGCGTGTCTAGATCTCTGCCTGGGGGGTCGCCGGCCGGGATCGCGAGCAGTTCCGACGTGTGGTGGGTGCGGCACCGGGCTGCATCAGCGCCTGCTCCCCCGGCCTGAGCTGCCCTGTATAATAACCTAATAACGGAAAATAACAGCGGGCTAAAGGCTGCAGAGAGATCAAATTAACATCGCATCACTGTTGAAATACATGGCGCAGACATCGGGGGAATATGGAATCAAATGTTCGGTAGCGATGTTTCTGCATCACAGAGATGTTTGCCGATGGATTTTGAAGCATCGCGGAGACATAGTACCAATGCATGTGCATGTGCACTCTGGTTAGTTATATTATTTTAGTGTTGCAGCTATGACAACGCCAGACAATACAACTGTCTAATTGTATCTATTACCGTACCTATAATATCAGCCATCCATTTCGCCACGGTGAGGTCGGATGGCGTTCCATCAGAAACAGGAAATTAGGGGAACATGCTGTCTTCATCTTTCCTATTGATGCACTGGAGCAGCTAAGTGCCATCCCTGGGGTTCAGGAGTTGGCTGTGGAGATGGGCTATCAGTATTAAGATAGGATATGTTAAGGTTAAGATCAAGTTCTGTAGCATAAGGTAACATAGGATAAGTTAAGATTATATAGGATAAGTGTTGGATTATGTGTTCTCATCTCATATGTTTGTATTATTTCTGATTATTAAGTTTTTTCCACGATGTTGACAAAAAGGGTCTACTTTTTCTTTTCTGCGCATGTATAATGTGTGACACGATGTATGCTGCGTGTGGAGTGATTTCTTCTCTCTTTCTGTAAGTTTTTCATGACAGCAGACGTGTGTAGACGTGTGTCAAAATGTATGCTTTAAAACGAAAATGTAAATACTGAAAAGACGTAAAATAAAACACCAGTTTACAATATTAATCAGTTTATTGATTTACACAAATGAATGAAGAGAACATTTGGTTCATACATATGGAGGCAGAAAGCTCAACAGGTTATGGGCCCAGGAGAAGTGCAGGAGCATGGCAGAGGCTGGTTTTTGATGGCGACGAACAGAAGTACGAACTATGGGAAGTAAAATTTTTAGGCCACATGAGAATGCTTGGCCTAAAGGAAACAATACTATCCGCTGACGACAATGTCGACCGAGAGAAGAATGAAGAATGCTACGCAGCGCTAATTCAGTTCCTCGATGACAAAAGCCTGTCGTTAGTGATGAGAGAAGCAACCGATGACGGAAGGAAAGCATTAAAAATCCTAAGAAATCACTACGCCAGCCAGGGTAAGCCGAGAATCATTGCCTTATATACAGAGCTAACTTCTCTGAAGAAGGAACCAGAAGAAAGCGTTACAGACTATATTATCCGAGCCGAAAGAGCGATAACGTCTCTCAGAAATGCTAAAGAAATGTTAAGTGATGGACTGATAATAGCTATGATTTTGAAGGGCTTGCCAGAATCATACAAACCCTTTGCCATCCACATCACACAAAGCAGCGAAGAATTGACGTTCGTACAATTCAAGAGTCGACTACGAAGTTACGAGGAGACAGAAAAGTTTGATCCCAAGACAAAATCGGACAACGTGATGAAAGCAGAAGCATCGACCGTGACATGCTATGGTTGTGGTAATCGAGGTCACATAGCCAGAGAGTGCCGCCAGAAAGCATCATCGAAGTGGTGTAACTACCATCGAAGCTCAACGCACAGCGACGAAACGTGCAGGAGAAAAGGCAACAGACAAAGAGATGATGCCAAACAGACAGCCGAAAAGAAAGATGACAACGAGCAAACTTTCGTTTTTAAAGTAAGCCAACGTTTACTTCCCGAAAGCATTAAAGGAAGAGGACTAATGGTGGACTGCGGAGCAACATCTCACATCATTACAGAGAAAGCAAGATTCACGCGGTTCGATGAATCTTTCAACCCTGCATTGCATTACATGGAATTGGCGGATGGAACGAGAATGAATAACGTAGCCTTAAAGCGCGGAGAAGCAGAGGTGTTCTTACAAGACGGGGAAGGAAAAACGGTCAAGACCATTTTAAGGAGAGCCCTCTTCATACCGTCATATCCACAGAGCATCATCTCCGTTCAAGCTGCCACCGAAGATGGAGCAAGAGTGATCTTCCAAAAGGGCCAAAACGAACTCATAGGTGAAGACGGTACTGTGTTTCCAATCAAAGAGCACGAGAGACTATTCTACTTGAAAACGGTAAATGAACCAGATCAATGTGATTATGAATTTGCAAATGATATGTGTGCCAGAGATAAAGTAAACTTAGCATGTGATGTTAAGACATGGCATAAAATCATGGGGCACTGTAACTTTGATGACTTGTTGAAATTACCTAAACTAGTCGAGGGTATGCAGATAAATGATAAAACTAAAGTAAATTGTAACATATGCATAAAAGGGAAGTTCACAAACTGTAGGAGTAGAAAAGCAGATGCAAAAGCTAATGCCCCCCTCGAACTGGTGCACACTGACTTGGCGGGTCCCATTGAACCAACTGCTTCAGAAGGGTACAAATATGCCATATCATTCACAGATGATTATTCAGGTGCCATATCAGTGTACTTTCTCAAAAATAAGAGTGACTCAACATTAGCCACTGAAAAGTTTTTTGCAGACAGTGCAAGGTAAAATGTATAAGGTCTGATAATGGCACAGAATACACTAGTAATGCGTTCCAATCCCTTTTGAGAAGAAAAGGGGTTAGACATGAGACATCATGCCCGTACTCTCCGCATCAAAATGGCACAGCAGAGAGGCAGTGGAGGACCATTTTTGAGATGGCAAGATGCCTACTGTTAGAGAAAGAGTTACCAAAGGTGTTATGGCCATATGCTGTTCAAACGACTGCCCATATTAGAAATCGTTGCTATAATGAAAGAACGCAAAACACACCTTACTTCATGCTCACCGGAAAGAGGCCAGACCTCTCAAAAATGTGGATATTTGGCTCAGACTGTTACGCATACAGGCATGAGCAGAAGAAATTAGATCCTAGGTGTGATAAAGGAGTCTTTGTGGAGTACAGTAAAAATAGCCCTGCATATTTGGTCTATAACCGTCAGACAAGAAAAGTGACCAAGCACAGATTGGTAAAATTCACTAAGAAAGAACGTAGTGAACAAACAACACAAACAGATGAGGATGATCTAGAAATAGTTGCCGGTAGAGACAACAGTGCTGGTGGGGAGAAGGTTGACGAGTCACATGGTGAGGGCAGTACAGATGATGAGATCAAAGATGATCAAGAGGATAATGAGGTGATGAGGGAGGAAGTCTCAGATGAGAATGGAAACAAAACAGATGCAGAAATCATCCCAAACCAAAAACAACGGTTATCACAGAGAGAAAAGAGACCCCCAAAATATTTAGAGGATTATGTATCAGATCAAAACAAGAGTGATGTAACATATGTGAACATTGATTATTGTTACAGGGCAGTATTTGGTGTTCCCCAGGCGTATAGAGAGGCTTTGATGTCACCTGATGCACCTGAGTGGAAGCGTGCAATGCGGGAAGAGATGGATTCACTCAAAGAAAATGACACTTTCGAATTAACTACATTACCTGAGAATAGGAAGATCGTTGGAGGAAAATGGGTCTACACCATTAAAGAAAATGGTGGGATGGTAAAGCTCTTAAAAGCAAGATATGTGGCAAAGGGCTATAGCCAGACTGAAGGTATAGATTATCATGAGACTTTTGCACCTACAGCAGATCTGACGTCAGTGCGAGCATTAATGCAAATAGCTGTCCAGAATGACCTTATAGTTCATCAAATGGATGTCAAGATGGCATACTTACATGCACCTATAGATGAAGACATTTACTTGGAGCAACCTGAGGGTTTCGAATCAACTTCTGTGACAGGGGAAAAGTTGGTGTATAAACTGAAAAAATCCCTGTACGGTTTGAAACAATCTGGTTGGAACTGGTATGAGCTACTAAATGATCACCTTGGACAAAATGGTTTTGAGAGAAATTTGTCAGATCACTGTATATATAGGAAGCAAGCCGGAGAAGACATTATCATAGTCATCATTTGGGTAGATGACCTAATCATTGCAGCAAGCAGTAACAAAGGACTTAACAGATTCAAAAATAGCATGAAAAATAAATTCAATATGAAAGATCTAGGGAGGATTTCACATTTCTTAGGTATTGGATTTGAACAAACAAATGGAAAAATCAAAATGAGCCAAAAGGGATATGTGATGAAAATGCTAGAACGTTTTGGAATGTCAGACTGCAAGCCTAGGACTACTCCATGCGAGTTAAAGGTAGAGAGTGGTGAGAATGATCAAGATAGCAGCATGGAGGTCCAAAATCCCAGAGAATATCGAGAGATAGTGGGCAGTCTTATCTATGCCATGACATGTACCAGGCCAGATATTAGTTGGATAGTAAGCAAACTATCACAAACCCTATCAAGTCCAAAAGCACGGGATTTTGTGACTGCCAAACACGTGCTAAGGTATCTAAAGGGCACAAGTGATTACGAGTTGTGTTTTCAGAAAACAAATTGTGATCTGAGTCTAATAGCTTTCAGTGACTCTGATTGGGCATCATCCCTCAATGACAGACGTAGTACTTCAGGATATTGTTTTAGCCTGACAGAACAAGGTCCGGTAATTTCCTGGAAGTCAAAGAAGCAACCAGTCGTTGCATTGTCCACATGTGAGGCCGAATATATAGGTCTAGCAAATGCTACCCAAGAAAGCATATATCTAAGTCAGTTGCTGAGTGGTATGGATAACAAGGTGTACACCTGTACTAAAATGTATGGTGACAATCAGGGAGCAATTGTACTAATAAAAAATCCTGTGAACAGAAAGCGATCAAAGCACATTGACGTTAAATACCATTTCATTCGCGATGCAGTAAATGAAAGAAAAATAAGTATTGAGTATTGTTCATCAGAAGAGATGGTTGCTGACATGTTGACCAAACCTGTATCAAAAGTAAGAATGTTGAAGTTCAAATGTTTTCTTTTTGGAAGTGAATAGAGATGTATAATACCACTAACAGGTGTTTTCATATGATGAGAACAAGTGGGGGTGTTGGATTATGTGTTCTCATCTCATATGTTTGTATTATTTCTGATTATTAAGTTTTTTCCACGATGTTGACAAAAAGGGTCTATTTTTTCTTTTCTGCGCATGTATAATGTGTGACACGATGTATGCTGCGTGTGGAGTGATTTCTTCTCTCTTTCTGTAAGTTTTTCATGACAGCAGACGTGTGTAGACGTGTGTCAAAATGTATGCTTTAAAACGAAAATGTAAATACTGAAAAGACGTAAAATAAAACACCAGTTTACAATATTAATCAGTTTATTGATTTACACAAATGAATGAAGAGAACATTTGGTTCATACATATGGAGGCAGAAAGCTCAACAATAAGGTTAAGATAGGTCAAGTTAAGATTGTATAACATAAAATAGCATATAAGTTAAGACTAAGACAGGATAACTTACCATAAGGTTAAGATAAGATTATATGATATAAGATACCATAGTATAAGAATGATAGGATTGTATCATGTATTTATAGGATTCCTATAAATGTTTGTATGAATGCTTACCATCTTTTTCAATCAGATTTATAAATGAGTTCCCCGATTAATCTGTTTACATGAAAACATCTTAATTGCATTAAGGCATGTAAACGTAGCCACCTAACAAAGATAAAGATAATGTTTATTGTCATTGTCACTTGGACAACGAAACTGAAAATGCAATTCAAGTCAATGTGAGGTATAAAAAGAGTAATAAAATATTACAAAATATACAAATTGCATTGAATACTGCATTGACTATACCGACTGCACTGAATAACCATACTGCACTGATTAAATATAAGAAATGAACTGTTATGTTTTGCATTTAACGCCATGATTGCTAGGGGTGTGGTCCTGGTCAAGACAATCTCCTGAACTCCAAACTGAATGTCAGAATGGGAAAGAAAGGTGATTTAAGCAATTTTGAGCGTGGCATGGTTGTTGGTGCCAGACGGGCCGGTCTGAGTATTTCACAATCTGCTCAGTTACTGGGATTTTCACGCACAACCATTTCTAGGGTTTACAAAGAATGGTGTGCAAAGGGAAAAACATGCAGTATGCGGCAGGCCTGTGGGCGAAAATGCCTTGTTGATGCTAGAGGTCAGAGGAGAATGGGACGACTGATTCAAGCTGATAGAAGAGCAACTTTGACTGAAATAACCACTCGTTACAACTGAGGTATGCAGCAAAGCATTTGTGAAGCCACAACACGCACGACCTTGAGGCGGATGGGCTACAACAGCAGAAGACCCCACCGGGTACCATTCATCTCCACTACAAATAGGAAAAGAGGCTACAATTTGTCCATCCCTTTATGACCACCATGTACCCATCCTCTGATGGCTACTTCCAGCAGGATAATGCACCATGTCACAAAGCTCGAATCATTTCAAATTGGTTTCTTGAACATGACAATGAGTTCACTGTACTTAAATGGCCCCCACAGTCACCAGATCTCAACCCAATACACTGTAAAAAATAAACCGTAAATTTTACGGTAAAAAACTGGCAGCTGTGGTTGCCAGAACTTTACCGTCAAAAATACGGTAGCAACGTTATTGGTTTTACAGGACTGCACCCACTGTACTGTATATTTTACGGATTTTAATTGTTTTTTTTACGGTTTATAACTGTCTAATTAACATATTTATGTTGCTATAAAAACAGTTTATACCTGTCAAATTCCAGGGTTTACATTGTAATATTCTGCCTTTTATGTCTCCCTCAACTTGCTCTTTGTAAGCAAGTTGTCCATGAAGGGCAGCCACTCATGGCTGTGCCCAGGAAGCTGGGGGTTAAGGGCCTTGCTCAAGGACCCACAGACATGCTGAGACTGGATTTGAACCAGTGACCTTGTGATTATTGGCACACAGGCTTAACCCACTGAGCCACACAGAACACATGGACCCTGTTGCTTGAGTACAAGAACTTTTATAAATAAATTACAAATATCAACTCTAAACACAGAAAGCATACAATAGGTATTTTAGACATCCAGAAATTGTGCAAATGTTGCAAAAGTAGTCAAGTAGAAAACAATTTGAATAGTGGAATATAATCGTGTGCATTATATGTGTGTATGATCAGCAGGGTTTAAATATGAGTACAGTCAATCAATTTCAATACATCTATATTGTACAGCACAAAACTATATACAGTACTATATGCTATATACAATATCTATACAGTATCTAAGTAGTATTGCATTTGTAAAATGCAACTAGAAAACCCCTTGTCTCATGCTGTCTTGCCATGCTTCCCCAAAGATAATACTTGTTACAGTTCGCATCAGTTAGCATAGCACCGCGCTAGCAGACCATAGCTGCTCTGGGTAAAATTGTTCTAAAATACGTTACACAGCAAATGTGCCAGTGTTAAATTAACACTGCATACTGTTTATATTGGCCCACAGCATTCAGTGTTACCTATAATACTTTACAGTGTGCAGTGAGTGTTGTTTTTACAGTGTTAATATTTATTAATTCATATAGTGTTCAATTGACAACCTAGACTGTTAAGTCATCAGCTCCACATATTAGCCCCATTTCAATATGCACACAAGAAGTCATAAGGATCAGAAGAGCCACCCCAGATTCACCCACCATAATGAGAAAGACTCTGACCAAAAAAGACCAGCTTTTTCTTGTCTTATGTTAAAGTGTTGTTGGCTAAGTTCTGTCTGATCTTGAAGATTAAAGAGCTGTGGTATGCTTTCTGTGTTTAGAGTTGATATTTGTAATTTATTTATAAAAGTTCTTGTACTCAAGCAACAGGGTCCATGTGTTCTGTATGGCTCAGTGGGCTAAGCCTGTGTGCCAATAATCACAAGGTCACCGGTTCAAATCCAGTTTCAGCATGTCTGTGGGTCCTTGAGCAAGGCCCTTAACCCCCAGCTTCCTGGGCACAGCCATGAGTGGCTGCCCTTCATGGACAACTTACTTACAAAGAGCAAGTTGAGGGAGACATAAAAGGCAGTTTCCCCATGGGGACTTGCAGTCAAATATAAGAACATTGTTAAACAGCTTTAAGTTACATTTTCATGTTGAGTTAACTTAAATATATAAGTACACTTAAAAAAAGTGAACAAGTGAATGTTGGGAGATATAAAAAAAAATGTTAATTGATCTCAAAATGTATAAACAGGGTAACTTGGGTATTTTAAGTAAGAACAAATTATTTTGCATGAGTACAACAAACTCAAAACTAGATTTTTCTGTTTACTTAAAACTGGAAATTTCATAACTTAAAAAATTTGATGTAACTGATTACCTCAAATTTTTTGAGTTTTGCCAACTTATTCGGGATTACAGTGCAGTATATTGTTAATTTTACTGCAATAAACCATATTTTCATATGTTTTTAACTGTGAAATGTAAGGTCTTACTCTGTAAAACTAATTACGGTTTTTCACTGTAAATTCTAAGGTTATCGCATGTTTTGTGGAATATGGTTTTATCCGGTAGCATTTATACGGAATTTTACTGTTAAATCTACGGACATTTTTTACAGTGTAGAGCATCTTTGGGATGTGGTGGAACGGGAGCTTCGTGCCCTGGATGTGCATCCCACAAATCTCCATCAACTGCAAGATGCTATCCTATCAATATGGGCCAACATTTCTAAAGAATGCTTTCAGCACCTTGTTGAATCAATGCCACGTAGAATTAAGGCAGTTCTGAAGGCGAAAGGGGGTCAAACACCGTATTAGTATGGTGTTCCTAATAATCCTTTAGGTGAGAGTATATATATATATAATATTTATATTATAATATTATATTATTTAAGCTAATTTCCTAGATCCTTAAATTTGCAAGCAATCATTTGAAGAACATAAGAACATAAGAAATTTACAAACGAGAGGAGGCCATTCGGCCCATCAAGCTCGTTTGGGGAGACCTTAGCTAATAGCTCAGAGTTGTTAAAATCTTATCTAGCTCTGATTTAAAGGAACCCATGGTTTTAGCTTCCACTACAATAGCAGGAAGACTATTCCATACTCTGACTACACGCTGTGTAAAGAAATGCTTCCTCAAATTTGTTTTAAAATGTTCTCCCGCTAATTTCCACTTATGGCCACGAGTTCTAGTATTTAGACTAATATTGAAATAGTCATTTGGCTGAAGAGCATCCAGACCCGTTAGAATCTTATAGACCTGAATCATATCCCCCCTTAGTCTCCTTTGCTCAAGGCTGAACAGATTCAGTTCCGCTAACCTCTCCTCATAAGACATTCCTCTAAGACCAGGAATCATTCTCGTAGCTCTTCGTTGCACCTTTTCTAAGGCAGCAATGTCCTTCTTGAGGTATGGTGACCAAACCTGCACACAGTATTCTAGGTGGGGTCTTACCAAGGAATTATATAAGTGTAACATCACCTCCCTTGACTTAAACTCCACACATCTAGAGATATAACCCAACATTCTGTTCGCCTTTTTTATTGCTTCCCCACATTGGCGAGAGTGGGACATGGAAGCATCAACATACATACCGAGATCTTTCTCGTAATCAGCTACCTTTATTTCAGTGGAACCCATAAAATATCTGTACTGTATATTTCTGCTCCCTGCATGGATTACCTTACATTTATCTGTGTTAAATTTCATCTGCCAAGTATCAGCCCATTCACTAATTAAATCCAGATCCCGTTGAAGCCTCTCTGCTGCTAGATTAGTATCTGCTACCCCGCCCACCTTAGTGTCGTCTGCAAATTTAACCAGTTTACTGTATGTATTCGTGTCAATATCATTAATGTAAATTAGGAACAATAGTGGTCCTAAAATTGAACCCTGCGGTACCCCACTATAAACGGATGCCCACTGTGACATAGTGCCTCTAATAACTACTCGCTGCTTCCTATCAGTTAGCCAGTTTTTGATCCAAGCTGCCACAGTTCCTAAAATTCCTGCAGCTTTAAGCTTTAACAAGAGCCGTTTGTGGGGGACAACATCAAAGGCTTTCTGGAAATCTAAGTAAATCACATCATAGGCCTTTTTGTGATCAATTTCACTTGTAGCTTCCTCAAAGAACTCAAGCAGATTCGTTAAGCAGGATCTACCTCTCCTAAATCCATGTTGGCTATCCTTTATAATGTTATTTGCATCTAGGTAATCTACCATTTTCACTTGAATTATAGCTTCCATTATTTTTCCAGTAATGCTAGTTAAACTGATTGGCCTATAGTTTGCTGGATTACTTCTATCCCCTTTTTTGAATATGGGTGTTATATTAGCATGCTTCCAATCTGATGGTACCACACCCGCAGATAACGATTTCTGGAATATTAAAGTCAAAGGTTGGCTAATAATATCCCTCATCTCTTTCAAGACTAAAGGTAAGATGCCATCAGGCCCCTGCGATTTATTTATTTTGAGTTTAGCTAGGCTTAGTATCACATCAACCTCAGTTATACATATATTGGTCATAGACGATGCTGTATTCGTATTAATAGGTGGTAAGTTACTTGTGTTCTCTATTGTGAACACCCTTGAAAAATTATCATTAAACTCGTTTACCATATCAATTTCGTTATCAATTATAAGGCCCTTACTATCCTGCAAATTAGTGATTTCAGCTTTTAGTGCTCTCTTGGAGTTAAAATATTGGAAGAAACCTTTACTGTCATGCTTAGCCTCCAATGCAATTTTTCTTTCTACATCCCTCTTTGATAGCCTAATGTCATTTTTTAACTCTGCCTGTAGACTTAGATACTCCTGCTTGATTTTGAAATCATTAGTTATTTTCCAGTTGTGGAACAGAGCCCTTTTCCTCCTGACTTTATTCTTAATTTCCTTAGTAAACCACCTTGGTTGCCGTTTCCTAGATTTAGTTTTGCTGGAAACAGGTATGAAGTCCTCTTGCACTTGCAACAATGTGCTTTTGAAAAATTCCCATGCCTCTTCAACTGTTTTGCTATTTAACTCTGTCCAGTTTACAGTTTCTAATTTCCGTCTCATACCATTAAAGTTAGCCTTCCTAACATTGTATACTTTTAATTTAGACTTTGCTCTTCGGACACTAAAATTAACCTCGAATTTAACCATGTTATGATCACTACCGTACAATGGGTCTAAAACCTCTAATTTTCCAATCCTATCCTGGTTATTACAAAAAACGAGATCAAGAAGGGCTTCTCCCCTGGTAGGAGTATTAACAAACTGAGTAAAAAAACAATCCTGTACTAATTCCACCATCTCAAGTTCATTTACAGAAGAGCCAGAGACTGTGTCCCACTGTATCCCAGGTAAATTAAAATCACCCATAACCACCACATCATTTTTATTACTCATAATCCTGATATCATCATATAATATTCTGCTTTCCTCTACAGCTACATTAGGTGCCCTATAACAAACCCCGACAATTAGGCCATTTGAATCTTTAGCATCAAGTTTGATCCATACAGCTTCTGAATTTTTATTTTTATCAGTGAGATCCCTTGCCTGCAAGTTTTCTTTTACGTATACTGCAACACCACCTCCCTTCTTGCCTATCCGGTCTCTACGGAACAACGTATAACCATCCATATTATATTCATCACCATCATTGTCACTCATCCATGTTTCAGTTATTCCTATAATGTCGTAATTGTCAGAAGAAATTAAAGCCTCTAAGTCATTAATTTTGTTTCTAATACTCCTAGCATTCAAATACAGACCACTAATGGTAGGCCTTTTACAGTGTCTACTTTTAATATTTATTTGGGCTTTCCGTCTCTCCCCACATAAATTCTTAACTGACCTCCCTGCCCCCCCAGTCCCTAGTTTAAACATTCCTCAACTATTCTGCACATACGCCTCCCCAATACACTGGTTCCCCTATGGTTCAGATGCAACCCGTAAGAGAGAATGAACCTTTACTATGTGAGAAAGAGAAGTGCTCCTCCCTGCTTAATCAACTTAAAACACATAAAACATTCTCCTTCACCTTTCCCCTTATACTACAAGCCTTCCATTTCAGTTTAGCTGATTCTTAGCACAGCTGACTAGTAAATTTCTAGTCAGGCGAAAGGGGGTCAAACATCGTATTAGTATGGTGTTCCTAATTATCCTTTAGGTGAGTATATATGCATGATAACGTCATGTGTGCAAAATGTTTGTGCATATACAAGGAGGAAGCTTTTTTAGACATTTTAATGAATGGTCATTAGCGTCGATAGCTAGTTGATCACTTGTGTTGAGCCAAAAAACTTGCAGGCTCCATTTTTAGGGCCTATTCATTTTTATACTTTTAAAGGTCTTGCTGAGTGTAGAGCTGAAATTGTGCTTGTCTCAGAGGCTTGAGAGTACAGCAAGGGAAGACGAAGTGTCTCCGGGACGACCACAGGCAACCTGGCACTGCCCGGGCAGATGAAAGAAGAAGGGCACAGAGCCAGGTTGGGCACCACAGCGCTATCCAGCCCATGGTTGACGATGGTCACATTCCACCAGAACCTCCCAACACTAACTCCCCGGGGAACTTCCAAGCAGCAGAGCAGATCCCAACAGCCGAGGATTAAAGGAAAGGAGAGATTCTGGCAGGAAGAAGATCTTGTGGCCAAAGTTTGGAGAACAGATGTGTTACAAATGAAATATCACATTAAGCCTGGGTTATTTCACCATTTTTATTACAGGGAAATTTGTGAAACTCATATTTGAAATAAAAGTATGTGCTACAGCTTAATCATTTTTTCATACATTATTTTGTATTTTCAAAATGTCTTTATTGTAAACTGCACAGCATGTGCCGCTGTGAGCACTATCCCCCGTACAGGAACTATGAATAAGAAGCCTTTAACCTGGGCAGAAAATACATTGTTTTTTTTCCCCCTTGTCGTGTCCGGCAGTTTAGCAAGCAGGATGTTAGTCTGGGTGCTTTATTGTGCCAACACTTTTATTTTGCAAAGTGGAGCTTTGGATTTAAGCTCCTCTTGTTACTTGAGGTATACTCTTTATTAATCATTTTTATGTCATTGCGCCACAAAGCCGGAGCTGACAGGGGCGGTTAGTGGGAAAGAGATAGAGAGAGAAAGTGAGAAAGGAGAGAAAGGGGTAAGAGACAGAGGAAGTAGAAAAATAAATAAATACATAATAAAAATAAAATAAGGAGGGGGGTCAGAGAGAGAGAGAGAGAGACAGGGAAAGAGAAATAATACATAACAAACAGTAGAACAAAAAGGAAAGAGTGATAAAAGGACAGCTTCTGCATCTTGCTGCTTTACACCGTATCATCACACCAGCTGCTGTATCTGAAAGATAAGATCCAGGGACACACACAAACAGTATACACACAAAAAAACCAGTGGTACCGTTATGACATGGGAATATGCTTGTGCCAGTATCTGCTTCTGGAATTAAATACGTTAATACCAACGAAAGAAAATAAATATATATACATAAGCAGACCACCAGGAACACTGTCTAAATATCGCCGTACCCGTATCTGCATCTGAGAGGAGGGAGTGGAAGCCACACACCAACTTTCACACATACTCTCACACACACACACACCCAGACAAGGAGAAAGAGGGATAAAATGGGGGAAGAGAGCCCTAGACTCTCTTGTGTGTGTGTGTGTGTGTACATGTGTGCGTGCATGTCTATGTGTGTGTGCATTCTAAGTGTATGTGTGTTGATATGAAAGTGTGTGTATGTGTGTGCGTGTGCATATGTACGTGTATGTGTGTGTGTTTATGCATACGTGTATGTGTGTGTGTACGCATATGTGTATGTGTGTATGTTTGTGTGCTGTGAGTGTATGTATGAGTGTGCAGGTTAACATGGAATGATTCCCAGTGAGTGTGCGAGGCCACAACAACACCGCCCTGGGGCCCCCAGACGGCCGGGAGAGCTCCGACGGGTCATGGACCCAGCCGCCCCACAGCGGCCAGGTACCCGGGCCCCCCGCCACCGTATGGCTGCGCGCCCACCCCAGGAAGGCAGGGGGGGAGGCACCGGGTGCCCCCCACCGGCGAGCACGAGCCAGGAACCCCACGGCCACAGGCCCGGGGGCCGGCCACGCAGGCACGGACAGAGCCAGGAGCCCGGACCACCCGCACACCCCGCGGGGGCCCCGCCAGCCCCGGGGAGACCCGCCCCCCCCCCATTGTTTTTAAGTCGGTCTTAATGAAATAGTACCAGTTTCAGAGGGCATTAAGTTGAAAAATACACAGTGAAATATCTAATAATAATAATAATATCTGAACATTCAAACACAGCATACAACTCAGTTTGCAAATTTAAATTTTATTTTAAAGAACTGTGTAATTTCAGAGCCAAATGCCGTGTGCCCACAAATATTTGAATTATTATTGTTTATTATAAATGCCAAATACATTCCTGGAGCCTTCGATTTAGCATACACAGTGCCCTCTACAGGATCCTGTCGAAACAGCATCTGCTTCAACCTCGTTCACGAAATATGCGTTTTTTTCACAAAACGTTTTTCTTTATAAATCCCAAAATCTTCCTATAAATGTTTGTATGAATGCTTACCATCTTTTTCAATCAGATTTATAAATGAGTTCCCCGATTAATCTGTTTACATGAAAACATCTTAATTGCATTAAGGCATGTAAACGTAGCCACCTAACAAAGATAAAGATAATGTTTATTGTCATTGTCACTTGGACAACGAAACTGAAAATGCAATTCAAGTCAATGTGAGGTATAAAAAGAGTAATAAAATATTACAAAATATACAAATTGCATTGAATACTGCATTGACTATACCGACTGCACTGAATAACCATACTGCACTGATTAAATATAAGAAATGAACTGTTATGTTTTGCATTTAGCGCCATGATTGCTTTGGGGAAAAAACAGTTTTTCAGGCGATTTGTCCTGGTTTTCATGGCTCTGTATCTCTTGCCTGATGGCAAAAGCTGAAAGAGACAGTGATGTGATGAATCCTGTGAAATGTCCAAAGCTTTTTTCCGGCATCGGGAGGTGTAGATCTGTTCCAGGGAGGGGAGAGGGCAGCCAATCGTTTTCTCCGCTGCCCTGATGACCCTGTGGAGAGCTCTCATGTCTGAGGAAGTGCAGCTGCCGTACCACTCTCCATGGAACAGTGATAAAAGGCATGGAGCAGATTTCTGGGGAGACGGTTCTTTCTGAGGATTCTCAGAAAAAACAGTCTCTACTGCGCTTCTTCAGCAACTCCTTAGTGTTCTTAGGTAACTTGGTGACTTAGCAAACTGCATGTTCCTCATCTCCTCTGTATGGACCTTAGAGCTGTAGGGAACTTGTAAATTCTAAAGGGTTCACAAACTTCTAAGCACCATTGTTGTTTTATTGTATGCATGACCATTGGCTAAGATATGTGATCATTGTTTGGCTGTAGTGGAGGCTGACTGATATTCTGCAAAGTACTCAATTTCAGTAAATCTGCAGAGTGTCCTGCTGAGTGATTATAAGGGGATTGAATAATGTTTATTGCATCTGTATTCCACAGACGGCTATGAAGAGGGCAGGAGGAAGGCCAAAGAGGCAGAGACGATGTCTGACCTCCAGTCTGAAGCAGAGGTGTCTAGGCAAAGGCCACCAAGGTGTAAAAGGTATGTCAGTTTGTGTCACATCACTATTACTTTTCCCGTTCACACGCTGTTTAAAGTCTTGTTTTCTATTAAACTTCACTGAATTGAATTGGTACGGGTCGAGGTTTGCCTTTTATTTTACACAGTTTTCCATTAAAGGTTCAAGGTCACTTTATTGTCATCAGCAGCTTCATACATGTACAAAGAGTGATGAAACAATGTTTCTCCATGGACCCAGTACAACATATAGTAACATATAGTAACACTTAACATCACAGTAACAGGACGTGCAAGGTGCACACAGGCAGTAAATAAATAGTGCAGAGATATAAACTTCGTAAGTAAGTGCAGTTGCTCATGTTTGTAACCCCGCAACTGCACCACCTTTTGCAGTAATCACTGCCAACAAGCAATCTCTGTACTTCACCATGAGACGTCTGCATTTGCCAAAAGGTAGTTTGGCTCACTCCTCCTGAGCAAACTGCTCAAGCTGTCTTAGGTTTGAAGGGTGGCGTTTCCACTGCAATTGTTAGATTTTTCCATAGATGGTAAATATGATTAAGATCTGGGCTCATAGAGGGCCATTTAACAATTGTCCAATGTTTTTTTCTCAGCCATTCCTGAGTGCTTTTAGCTGTATGTTTTGGGTCATTATCCTGTTGGAGGACCCATGACCTGTGACTGAGGCTGAGCTTTCTGACACTGGGCAGTATGTTTCACTCCAGGATGCCTTGGTAGTCTAGAGACTTCATTGTGCCCTGAACAGATTCAAGGTTCCCTGTGCCAGATGCAGCAAAGCAGCCCCAGAACAAAACCGAGCTCCTCCATGTTACACAGTAGGTATGGTGTTCTTTTCTTCTAAAGCTTCATCTTGCTTCTGTAAACAGAGCTGATGTGACTGGCCAAAAAGCTCCAATTTTGTCTCACCAGTCCAAAGGACATTCTCCCAGAAACTTTGGGGCTTGTCAAAATGCATTTTGCTGAATTCCACTCTAGCTTTTTCATGTTTCTCTATTAATAGTGGAGTCCTCCTGGATTCTCTTCCACGGAACCCATTATTGTTCAAAAGGCGACGGATGGTGCGATCAGTAAGTGACGTACCTTGATCTTGGAGCTCAGTTTGAATGGTTTTGAATGCTTTCCATGGCTCTTTCTACCATCCGCACTATCCTTCTGATCAACCTGGGTTGCATTTCCTCACAGTTTTGTGCAATGACCTCATGCTGCCATCTTGGGGCATTGCCAGTCTTAATGCATTGTCAGTCTTAGTGCATTGTCAGTCTTGGTGCATTGCCAGTCTTGGTGCATTGTCAGTCTTAGTGCATTGCCAGTCTTGGTGCATTGTCAGTCTTGGTGCATTGTCAGTGATATTTTTTTTTCTTTGTTTTAACTGCACATTCTGTAGTACATTATAAATGAAAACAGCATCCCCCATTTATGTGGCGCAGATCCTGTGAATAAGAAGCTGTCAGCCCTGTGTACATACCCTGTACATTTCCTGGGCTCCCATATTAATCATAAACTTCAGATTTTTTATTTATTTTTTTGGGGGGGGAGGGGCATTTGGTACCTGTTGACAGGACTCACACACACACAGTCATTCACATACACACACATCCGTCCATATTAACATTAGATTGTACTCATTTTAATCTAATTGTGGAATGCAGGCCTTAAATGATTCATATTATTTCAATAAGGCCTCCCTTTAGGGGTATAGTCCATGCTTTTACGTTTGTGTAAATCAAACCAAACAAAGGACACGGCCGCATGACCCCGCGGCGCCGAACAAAGAAGCACTGTGGGACATACGGCGGCATCCGAAACAGACTGAGGAAACGAGCACATCGCCCGCCACTGCCCAGAGTCCCGCTCGCAAACGTCCAGTCTAAACTAGGTGACCTAAGAGCGAGGTTGGGGTTCCAGCGCGATGCAAGAAACTGCAATATACCATGTTTCACGGAAACGTGGCTGACCCCCCTGGTACTGGATCTAGTGGTGACTCCGTCGGACTCTTTCTCTCTTTTTCCTGTTTCATAACTGCTTGCTGTTGGTCATTTAGTACTTGCTCTTTGTCTATGAAACTATGTCATAAATAAAAAGGACATTTAATCGAAATATTACATGCTGATTTTTTTCCTGGTTAAATAAAATCAATACAGCAGATTCTTTTATACACACACGACTGCTTTTTTTGTAACTTAATTATGCCATCTAACACGATAGGTTCTCTGTCATAAGAATATTCCAATATGTTGGTTGAGATTATTTAAGCGGTACATCAACAATCCTTGTGGGGGAAATTAATGATAATTAAACTTTGACAAACAAGGGCATAGCTGAAAAATCAGTACACTGCTAGTGAGTTACTGGCAATATAGCATAGACATTTACTAGTCAGTTGTGCTAAGAATCAGCTAAACTGAAATGGAAGGCTTGTAGTATAAGGGAGAAGGTGAAGGAGAATGTTTTATGTGTTTTAAGTTGATTAAGCAGGGAGGAGCACTTCTCTTTCTCACATAGTAAAGGTTCATTCTCTCTTCAAATGATTGCTTGCAAATTTAAGGATCTAGGAAATTAGCTTAGTCTACTGTTGCAATGATATACAGCTGCAGACTCTTAATGGCCTTAAAGAGCAATTCAGTGAGACTGAAGTCCTGAGAGGTGTTCTCAAAGTCATTAAATCAGGAAACTTCATAGACATGCTAGTACACAAGGATAAGCTTAAAGGCTTTTTACAGTCCCATTTAGGGGGGCGAAGTAACACGGAACTATTCCAAGAGCTCATGTGCGCAAATCAGAGTGACAATGAAACACCACAACAGTTTTTGTACCGAGTCATAGGCCTCAAACAAAAGATCCTATTTGCTTCTAAATATGCTGGCACTGAATTGAAATACCATGTGACCACAGTCCAAGACATTTTCCTCCACACAGTATACCAGGGCCTCGGCCATAAGCATGATGACATACGTCGAGAACTTAAACCACTGCTTTCAGACAGCAATGTGTCTGATGAGACAATCCTAAAACAAATGATGAGGATAACAAACACTGAGAATGAAAGACAAAGACGCCTAGGGACAGTTGTGTGGCAGAGACCTGTAAATGTGCAGAGAGCGCAGCTTGAAGTTGCAGCAGCGCAAAACAACAGTACAAAGAAACATGGTTCAGATCAAGAGCCCAAAGCTGAAGTGCTCCAACAGTTAACTGAGAGAGTGGAGGAGTTAATGAAGAAAGTTGAACAACTGCAACAGCCATTGCAGACCCAACAGCCACGGTCTTGCCACAACTGCCCAGGTAAAGTAGACCAACAGAAAGCCAAATCTTACAGCTGTGCTAAATGCCTTGAACTAAACCACCCAGGTTGCACGCATTG
The DNA here is from genome assembly GCF_048594095.1 of Paramormyrops kingsleyae. Classification (NCBI taxonomy): domain Eukaryota; kingdom Metazoa; phylum Chordata; class Actinopteri; order Osteoglossiformes; family Mormyridae; genus Paramormyrops; species Paramormyrops kingsleyae. The sequence goes on along the minus strand of NC_132820.1, from coordinate 22,770,007 downwards.
CTTTTACTGTGGTGAAGAGGGCCACAGGGCAGTGGGTTGTCTGAAGAAACCCAAGTGTCAGGAAAACGTGAGCTGATTTCTGCTGTGGGACAGGCAGTGACCGGGCTTCACCTTCAGTCCCAATTGTGCCCACCTCACACTACTGAGTGCGACACAGAGGGCTCAGACACCAATAAGACTAAGCCAGCTATAATGAAACATAGGCCAAAAGACCACAATGAGCAAGCATTTCCCCAATCCCCTCTTCTCATACCCAGTCAAATGAGTAGGCGCCTGGTTAAGTTTATAGGTGCCAAGGCTCTTGCACGATGTAACCTCAGTGGGTTGACAGTCGATGCACTGCTAGATGCAGGAGCTCAACTGAGTATGATCAACAGAGGTTGGAAGGAGAGGTACCTACCAGACGCCCCGGTGAGGCCTCTCAGTGAAATATGTGATGATAAGGAAGAGCTGGAGGTCCATGCTGTAAATGGAGACTTTCTTCCTTTTGATGGCTAGGTCCTGATCACGGTCAGCTTGAGCGCTAATGGCAGCTTCAGCGAGCCCATCACAGTGCCTTTTCTTGTCTGCAGTGTTCCGCTTGATCACCCACTACTTGGGTATAATTTGCTAGAGGAAGTGGTTTAGAGTCAGCCAGGGGAACTTGTCCCAGCCCTTACCATGCTTCTCTCTGATGCAATGTCAATGCCCTCTGAGAAGCCTGAGCTGTTAGTGAGCTTCATTCATGCTGGCAAATCCTCCAGACATCAGGGGCGTCACATAATGCTATGTCATCCAATCTTAGTTTAACATTATCTTAACGTATCCTATCTTAATCTTATCTTATCCTAAGTACTTGTGAGATCTCTCACCTAATTATTTGCAGGTTCTATGAAAAACCATTTACATCACACAGATAGCCCATCTCCACAGCCATCTCTAGGACCCTGGGGATGGCACTCAGCTGGTCCAGCGCATCACTAGGAAATATCACCTCAACTTCATCAACCCAATTCTCACCATACGAGTAGTGAGCCTCTGAGTTTTGAGTCCTCCCCTACTTGCAGATGTAAATTGCATTTAAAAATTCATTCCAAAACTGAATACACCAGTGATAAGTAAAACACTTGGCCTCATAGGTCATTTTAGGGCAATTGCTTAGATAATAGTCATGCAACTTATTGAATCTTTCCATTTTTTCAAAAACAACAGTAGGGGACATAAATGGGGGTGTCGGACCCGTAACCAGCTGAGATGAGGGGGCTGCAGCCTGTGCTGGAACCTGATACAGAGAGGTGGGCTGGAGCTGAAGATGGATGTGGGGCTGGACTTACAGGTGAGAGTATGCGTAGTGACGGAGGAGGAGAGTGTAAAAAAAGATGGAGATGGAGAGGAGACAAAAGAGGATGGGACTGGTGACGGAACTAAGAAGTGGAGGAGAAGGCGGGTGAGCAGGGCTCAGGTTCTGACACTGATGGAGTGCGACACAGGATTGATTGATTGATTGATTGATTCCCTTTTTTGCTGTTGCAATTCACCATGTCACTAGTCACAAGTACCAGCGAAAAGCAGGCCATCAACCCGACCATACATACACAAACATTATAGGGGGGCAGACAGGTCAGGAAGACAGCGGACTGTAGGAAAACTCAGAGAAACAGATTACGTGAGGAGAGTGGAGGTGAATAAAAAAAACAGCCCCCAGACTGTACTCCAGTAGGAAGTACAATATAGGAACAGAAAAAAAAAACACCTCAGCAATAAGCACATAGTCACCACATCTCACAACACTAAAGTCGAGACTTGCAACAGGGGAGGGGAATGGGGAGGTGGAGGTAGTCCAGCATAGACAAACAGCCGTCCGTTCCTGCAGCCAAACGGCGCTGTACAAGGACCCGTTCGTTCACGCTGGGGGTATGAAGCGGCGAAGGCGTGGGATGGGGGTAGGGTGTCCTTGTGGTTGGGGGAGAGGAATGCAAGAGAGTCTCACTGCCTTGTTCTTCAGGGGGAGTTGTTGAGCTCAGCAGAGGCCTTGGCCAAGGCCCGTGCTGATTAGGGGGGAGCCAAAAGCAGATAGAATGGGGTTGTTTGGGTTTTCAGGCGAGAAACTGTAATTTCGCAGTTCCTCTAATGTCCATGCTGGTCTCCGCCATCCAAAATCCTTTGCAGAGCCGTGAGCCTCTCCATGATGTTATCAAATCTGCGGTCCATAGTCACGGTGATGTTATTAAATCTGCGGTCGTTAGACACAGTGATGTTATCCAGTTTGCGATCTATAGCCATAGTCTGGGCGCCAACAGCTCTGCCAAGTCCGTCAATCATCCCGGCCAGCCTAGTTGGGCTTTGAGCGGCTGTCACCGTTTTCTTCAATTTCCGATAAGTCAGGGCAATGCCTAATCCAATCAGCATCAGACCTGTAATCATGGTTCCGAATAGGTAAATGTCTTCGATGTCCTCCACGGAAAGAGCTGCCAGACACACGACCCTCCACTTCTCCCATCCGTCCATCGTGTAGCCAGCTGCGTATGTTCCTGCAGAACAGTCAGGTTCCCCTGAACCTGGGCTTCTCGTCGAGAAGATGGTGTCAATTGCGTTGAGAGACCAGTTGATCAAATCCATAATTTCCTTAGTTTTGAAGAGCAGGGCTGAGAGAGTCTCTCAAGTATAGACAGTAAGACAGTAGACTAGACGAGACGAGAGAAGCAAAGCAGGGAAGATAAGGGGAGGGAGAGGGAGAGAAGTGCGTCCGCCTCCGATGAGAGCTCAGTGAAGGATGGTTGCAACCTCGTCGTCACTCTGGGTGAGATCCTCACACGGGATCTTCTCACCCACCTAGGTTGAGTTGAAGGGGTTTACCAATTTGCTGTTACGGAAGCGTAGTAGACTCTGTAAATTTTTTGTAAATGGTCCCTTTTGTTTTTTACACCTCTTTCCACGTCCTGACCGGCCTCCCGCTGTATTTCTACGGCGTCCTGAGCCCTACTGACCCCTGCTGGTTGCCACCGGGGTGGGAGTAGACGCAGTGGCGGCAGACATGGTCATGGAGCTGGCTGCCGGCGGCCCAGTGCGGCATTTCCTCTGACGGCCTCCACTACTGGTACTGGTTCGTCCTTTGGGATTAAAAAGACAGGGGACAGCACATTTAATTAAACTGAATCCTTATGTCACTCTACAACAAAACTACATCACACACATCACAGATATCACACTTGGCAGTCAGTATTGCACATTGAGAAAAATTCTGTCATCTTATTGGATACAGGAAATATAGGCTTTGGAGACTTATGCGCTGGTCTTGAATTGGGCCGCCTGCGTTTCAACAGGGGAACTTGACCTATAAAAACACGACAGTTGGTGCACAGATTCCCTGATATGCAGAACAACAGCGAAAAACAACGCTGGAAAGGTTCATGTGCACCAAATATAGTGTAGCAGGTGTTGATTAAATGAAATCTAATCAACATTATTAATTATTATTAATTCACTCAAAATCTGTATGTTTTTCTGTTAGTAATTAATATGTATATCTGTTTATGAGAAAAGAAGGGGAGAAAGTTTCATTTCTTGATGAGTTCTGTGTGCGTCGCTGCTGTGACGTCATTGACGTGTTGCGCGCTCTTGCTTCAGTCCGCGGGAGGTCTGAGCAGAGCGAGGTATGCGTTTTGTTCAGTCCTGTTCGAAAATGTGTAAAAAGAGAAATAATTACTATATATTTTATCTATGTATTATTGCGATAGATAAATGAGTTATGCGAATATGTTGTCTTTCCTTAGAACCGAATTTAAAGTTGTTTTACCTGCAAAAGTGTAGTTTTAATCGAGGGAATGCAGTGTGTCGTTGTCTGCGTAAAAGTTGGCCTGTGAAGCGTGACTGCTGATTTTTCTTCTGTGTGTGAATGTTTAGCAGGAGCAGGCAAGATTGCACAACGGATAATTAACTGCATGTTTTCTACTTATGCAGGTACAGTTTTTTATGTATTTTTATGATTTCGTTATATGTGTTCAAACTTAAATTGGTTTTATGTTTATATAATATGCTGGAAACTTTGATTGTATTAAGAAAAGTGTTATATACAAGATATATTTTGCAGATACGGTCATGTTGTACTGAAGTGATTACTAGTTACTACTATTTTCTTTATATTACAATTACTTCTTGTAAATACAAATCCTCTGTATTGTGAACTCTTGCTTCAGTCCGCGGGAGGTCTGAGCAGAGCGAGCAGGAGCAGGCAAGATTGCACAACGGATAATTAACTGCATGTTTTCTACTTATGCAGCGTAAAATACAACTGATCCAGCAGATTGACTCCGGTGTTTATTTCACAACATACAACACAACGCAGAGGGGTAGCCGAGCCAGTTACATTGGTGCCGTGACCCGGATCCTTAAGAAGGATCAACGTCAGATTGACCGCCGGATGTTGCTGAGTACAGCATTCTTCGTTCCGCGAATTGGGTTGAACCCTTTTCCTATCTAATCTGCTGGAGAAAGGTACAAAGACTATCTTTTTTTTCCCAGTTTGGAGAAGAAAAAAAAAAAAAATATATATATCTTTTTTTCCATTGTCTGATTGTTGTAAATGATTTTGTTGCAATGTCGTATACCTATGTTATGGATGATATGGACATTGGTGGGGGGAGAGGCCAGTTCTTGAGAGATATGGCTCACACACCTGGAGCTATGGGTACTGCTGACTCCCCAGTGTTTTGCTCCACACGCGTAAAGACTGAACGTCAGGTTCCCAGGTCAGATACAACTTCCACTGATTTAAGCTATCTCATTACACAGTTAGCTCATGAAATAGGACAGTCAATTTCGGCACAGCTAATGAAGGGAAATGAGAAGGAAGCAAAAGTAACAAACAGCCAGAGTGTAGGTTTAGAACCACCTTCAGCTGATTCTCATTCACTGACCATGACCGGTGTAAAATTGGTGATGCAGTCTGATGTGAAAGAGCCGCCAAGCTTTCGTGGAGATGACACGGATAAACTTTCTATCCACGAATGGGAAGAGCAAGTTGATGTATATCTAAGGAAGAGAGGTGTGCCCACAAAAGAGCAGGCTCAGGAAATGATGTCACGACTTGGAGGGAGAGCAAGAGACATAATCAGAGTCACATTACGCAGTAACCCATCCCTAAAACCTGGTGAAGACCCGAGAGTTATTATCGACATTCTAAAGCAGCACTTCAGTGAACTGACGTATTCTGCAATGCCACTTGCTGACTTCTATAGTACTCTACCTACAGTGGGAGAGAACGCAATGGATTACTGGATTCGTTTGAATAAAGCGGTTGACGTGGCAGAAGATTGTTTGAAAAGGCAGGGCCGCAACCTTGAAGATCCAAGTAAAGAGGTGACGATGATGTTCGTCAAACATTGCCCGGATCCAGCTCTCTCTGCCGTGTTAAAGTTCAAAACGGCGGATAAGTGGAAAGCTAGTGAGATTCAGGAACGCCTCGACGAGCATCAGACACAACTGAGGATTCAGCAACAACGGGCTAAATCAAGACGTTCAGATGTAGGGAGATATGCTACTGCGAATGTACAGGCTGCTGCAATTGATGAATCTATCCAGGTGGGTACTTTAGCAAGTCCACAAAATCAAATGGAAGCTGTGGGTGGTGTTAGTACATCGCCTGGTAGTACCAGTCTGCAGAACCTCATTGCTCAGCTTGATCGTGTGTTAAGGCAGAACCACCAAGCGTATGGGGTTCAGACCCCATACATGTCAAGTGGACCTCAGCCATTCCGAAAGCCATGTAGAGTTTGCGAAGCCACTGACCACTCTACTGCAATGCATTGCAGACGTGATGGATTGTGTTTATCTTGCTTTAAGCCAGGACATTGGAAGAGAGAGTGTCGCAAACCAAGATCTGGGGCCAGTGGTCCTGGTATGCATACGAGCCAGGGGCAGCCGTCGTTAAACTAACAGACCTGCATATGGAGAGGGGATGTGTGGGTGGACAAAATCAGACCCTCGACCAAAAAGATGTTGATTGGGAGTTATGGTATGAGAACACAACCGCAGCTAAATCTGAAGGTGTTCAAGTAATCGTGCAAAATTCACAAAGAGTTGAACTATTCAGTGATCTGTTTTATGCCCCTGTGATCGTGAATAAAACATTTCATGTCAAAGGGATGTTAGATTCTGGCTCCATGGCTTGTACAGTAAGTGAAGACACTGCATCTTGTATGCTTAAAAAAAATGTAATCACTCAAGACAAACAGTTGAGTGAGCAAGTCATCCTAATCGGTTGTGGGGGTCATCAAACCCACCCTAAATGTGCGTATGAAGTGGAGATAGATGTGTATGGTACACAGTGCATTGTTCCCATTCTTGTTGTTCCAGGGCAGAAGGATGACCTCATCCTTGGATCTAATGTCATAAAGTATCTCATGCATGAGATGAAAAGCAGCAAGGATTATTGGAGGGTGACTGCTCAAAACTGTGACGTGTCAGAGGGCTCCGACACTTCTCTATTTCTCGATATGATGGCAGGGGTGACAAGATGGCAGGGTGCCGAAATCCCTAGTAAAGTCGGGACTGTAAAGCTGACTCAGGCTGTAACACTCTTGGCTGGACACGAGCATCTTGTGTGGGGTAGACTGCCGAAAAACATCCTTTTGTCCCCAGGAAGCACAGTGATCGTCGAACCCACATCTTCAAAGTCCATGCCACGAAATATTCTAGTTGGACGGGTGATTACATCCATGTGGAGCGATGGATATATCCCCATGAAGATAATGAACCTTTCTGGTCAGCCCGTAACTTTGAAGAGGAATTGCAAACTGGCTGATGTGTCACCCTGTGTGGCTGCTGAAGATTTCACAGTTTTCCAGAACACCAGTCAGGTAGAGACCAAGGATCAGTCAGCAGCATATCCTCAATCAAACTGTGCGGATCTTGAAAAGAAGCTCGCAGAGGTTGGCCTAGAAGGAATAGATATCAATTTCTGCCAGATCAGTCACTCCACCCAACAGGAGTTAGTTCAGCTTTTAATTAGCCATAATGACATTTTCTCAAAACACGCTTTGGATTGTGGTGAGGCAAAAGGTTTCTCTCATCGCATTCGCCTGATTGACGAACGACCTTTTCGCCTTCCTTACCGTAGAGTTCCACCAGCCCATTACCAAAAACTGAGGCAAGCCCTGACAGACATGGAAGATCAAGACATAATAAGGAAGTCTACCAGTGAATTCGCTTCACCACTGGTAATGGTCTGGAAAAAAGATGGCAGTTTGAGAATCTGCACCGATTTTAGGTGGCTCAATGCCAGGACTCTAAAAGATGCGCACCCACTCCCGCACCAGTCAGATTGTTTGGCGTCTTTGGGCGGGAATGTCTATTTCAGTACTATGGACCTGACTTCAGGTTTTTATAATATACCTATGCACGAGGAAGACAAAAAATACACCGCATTCATCACACCACTAGGTCTACATGAATATAATCGCATGCCACAAGGCCTATGCAATAGTCCCGCTTCTTTTATGCGGATGATGCTGAGTGTTTTTGGCGACCTTAACTTCACCCAGCTATTGTGCTACTTGGATGATCTACTAGTATTTGCAGCCACTGAGAAGGAAGCTTTGAGTAGGCTAGAAGTAGTATTCCAAAGACTCCGCCAGCACAATCTGAAGCTGAGCCCAAAAAAGTGTCACCTTCTGCAAACTTCTGTGAGATTCTTGGGGCATGTCGTCAAAGGGGGTGGAGTTGCTGTGGACCCAGGAAAGGTAGAGGTGATCTCCCGCATGACCACGTCTGACCTCATGGAAGATGACAAAATTACTCCTTTAGCAAAAAGAATCAAGTCCTTCCTGGGAATGATCTTTTATTATCAGCATTTTATAGCTAACTGCTCTGCCATTGCTAGACCTTTGTTTGTCCTCACTGCTGGTCAAAAGAGGAAATGTAGGGGAAAGATCACCAAACTGGCTGGTACCTTTAGAAAATTGAAAGCCTCTGACTGGACAACAGAGTGCGATACAAGTTTCAGCACTCTAAAAGAGAAGCTGTTGAACTGCGCAGTCTTGGCGCATCCGGATTTTTCGAGACCCTTCATCCTGTCTATAGATGCTTCATTAGATGGGTTGGGGGCGGTATTGTCTCAGATACCCCTGGGTGAGGACAAAGCGAGGCCCATCGCTTTTGCAAGCAAAACGCTTACTACCTCACAGAGACGATACCCGGCTCACCGTCTGGAATTCTTATCCTTGAAGTGGAGTGTTTGTGAGAAGTTTAGTCATTGGCTTAAAGGAAACACTTTCACCGTATGGACGGATAACAATCCGTTGACATACATAATGACTAAACCAAAATTAGATGCCTGCGAACAACGCTGGGTTGCAAAGCTAGCCCCTTACGCCTTTGAAATACGACACATAGCGGGAAACAAGAATGTGGTGGCTGATGTACTTAGCCGTGACCCTTTTACGAAGACGATCAGCCATAGGTTGCTCAGTGAACAGTATGACAGTCTGCTGTCAGAGGCTGAAGGAGTTAGCGAGGAAGGGATCCAGGACACATTTAGACTAAAGGTTTTATGTCACCGCCAGGAATCAGAGACTGACCCAAGAGAAATTCTTCCAGTAACTTGCTCAGGTATTTGTAATGCTGGTGAAGTAAATGCCCTCTGTGAAGCACATGACAACTGGGAACTAGCAGCAGAGTCCAGAGCAGTGCAGTTGATCCAGTCTGTTCAGCAGTTCGCATCATCAAGTCTGGACACGTTATCGGAACTCTCTATGCAGGAACTCCAACAAAAGCAGGAAGAAGACCATAGCATAGCGGTGGTTGTCCCTTTTGTGGCTCGCAAAAGAAGACCTTCCAGACATGAAAAAGCAAACCTCAGCCCAAGTGCACTCTCTCTCAGTAAGCAATGGGATAGACTTACATTTCTGAATGGTATACTCTATCGAGTGACCAAAGATCCAATGAGTAAGCAGAAGCGATACCAGTATGTGCTTCCCCAAAGTCTTAAGGCTAAAGCTTTGAGTGGCATCCACGACCATGTGGGACATCAAGGTCAAGCAAGGACGCTTTATTTAGCAAGGCAGCGGTTCTATTGGCCTAAGATGGAGCAAGACATTAAGTCCTATGTTAAACATTGCCAAAGATGTATTCTCGCCAAATCACCTGAACCATCTGCTAGAGCCCCATTGGAGAGTATCATAACTTCAGCACCCATGGAGCTGGTATGCTTGGATTTTTGGAGTGCAGAGGACTCTAAGCAAAACTCTGTCGATGTCTTGGTAGTGACGGACCACTTCACGAAATTGGCCCATGCATTTCCGTGTGCCAATCAGAAAGCTAAGCAGGTGGCCAGAAAGCTATGGGATCAAATTTTTTGTGTTTACGGATTCCCTGAACGTATACACACAGATCAAGGTGCTAATTTCGAGAGTGGTTTGATCGCAGAGTTACTTAATTTGTCAGGAGTTGCTAAATCGCATACAACAGCCTATCATCCAATGGGCAATGGAGGAACTGAACGATTTAATAGGACCCTAGGATCTATGCTGCGTTCTTTGCCATTAAAAGCTAAACATCAGTGGCCCCAACAAATTCAGTCCCTAACGTTTGCTTATAATGCCACTGTGCACGAAACGACTGGCTTTCCACCCTTTTACCTTATGTTCGGCCGCGTGCCGAGACTTCCGGTAGACGTGATGTTTAGGCAAGTATTGCGAGACCCCATGGTAGTGGACTATAGTAGTCACGCCAAGACACTGCTCTCTCACCTTCATGAGGCAGCATCCATCGCACAAAGGCATTCTACCAAAGAGCAACAAAAACAAGCTCGGGGTTATAACAAAAGAGTAAAAGGTACCCACTTGAATGTTGGAGATTGTGTACTGATTGCTAATAAGGGAGAGAGGGGGAGGAGGAAACTTGCTGATAAGTGGGAGGCAACCGTCTACGTAGTCATCAACCGGAACCCTCGGACACATACCTACATGGTGCAAGATGGAAAAGGGGCTACAAGAGTTGTACATCGCAATCTCTTGTTGGACATTAGTTTTTTACCTGTCCAGATGGAATCTGGAGGGACCGGTAATTCACATCTTGATGGAAGTGATGATGAACGGGGGTCAGTCGCCCACTCACAGCCCCAGGATCTTACAGATTGTTTGGAGAGTGAAAGTTCAGAGAGACGAACAAGTCTTTGGGTGCTGGATGACACAGAACGTTCCCTGGGTCAGAGCTCACAAAGTGAAACTGGATCGGTACAGTTCTGTTCTGAGGGAGAACAGCAGAGCCAAGGTGATGATTGCTCTGAGAAGCCCTCTGAGGATGAAAGTCCTATGACAGACCTTTGTAATAGTCAGACGGGCTGTTTCAATTCCAATAGTGACAGAACCACTCCCATTATAGAGACAGGAGACATGTCTAAACTTGAACAACCTAATCAAGAGACTGGAAACATAGCCACTCTGGGTGTTGAAAATACTCAAGAAAGAGCCACACGTGCCGGTAGAGTGGTCAAAAAAAGTCAATCGTCTCATTGAATCTATGGCTCAGAGACCGTTAACACTTAAATCAATTACAACCACATTGGGTAGAAAGTCCCAGTCATTACTCACCTTGTTTTAGAGTTATTTTATTGTTCAAGTTCATATCCTCCGAGATTTTCTTTTGACACAGCTCAATCCCTATGTTTATGAACCAATTCGTTTGATATGATTTATAGATGTGATATAATTGACCAAAGATTTGCGATTTGAAACCTGGTATGGTGTAACAGGCATCATTTTATTCTGGGAGGGTTTTAAGGCCTGATCACCCTTGAATTTCTCTCAACCTTTTTAGAAGGTAGCGTTTTTAAGCTGAAATAGGTGGAGACAATTTGGTTATCTTGGTCAAATGTTTCAGTGGAACTGATTAAGTTGTGCGATTTTGGTGAATTCAGAAGGGGGTGAATGTAGCAGGTGTTGATTAAATGAAATCTAATCAACATTATTAATTATTATTAATTCACTCAAAATCTGTATGTTTTTCTGTTAGTAATTAATATGTATATCTGTTTATGAGAAAAGAAGGGGAGAAAGTTTCATTTCTTGATGAGTTCTGTGTGCGTCGCTGCTGTGACGTCATTGACGTGTTGCGCGCTCTTGCTTCAGTCCGCGGGAGGTCTGAGCAGAGCGAGGTATGCGTTTTGTTCAGTCCTGTTCGAAAATGTGTAAAAAGAGAAATAATTACTATATATTTTATCTATGTATTATTGCGATAGATAAATGAGTTATGCGAATATGTTGTCTTTCCTTAGAACCGAATTTAAAGTTGTTTTACCTGCAAAAGTGTAGTTTTAATCGAGGGAATGCAGTGTGTCGTTGTCTGCGTAAAAGTTGGCCTGTGAAGCGTGACTGCTGATTTTTCTTCTGTGTGTGAATGTTTAGCAGGAGCAGGCAAGATTGCACAACGGATAATTAACTGCATGTTTTCTACTTATGCAGGTACAGTTTTTTATGTATTTTTATGATTTCGTTATATGTGTTCAAACTTAAATTGGTTTTATGTTTATATAATATGCTGGAAACTTTGATTGTATTAAGAAAAGTGTTATATACAAGATATATTTTGCAGATACGGTCATGTTGTACTGAAGTGATTACTAGTTACTACTATTTTCTTTATATTACAATTACTTCTTGTAAATACAAATCCTCTGTATTGTGAACTCTTGCTTCAGTCCGCGGGAGGTCTGAGCAGAGCGAGCAGGAGCAGGCAAGATTGCACAACGGATAATTAACTGCATGTTTTCTACTTATGCAGCGTAAAATACAACTGATCCAGCAGATTGACTCCGGTGTTTATTTCACAACATACAACACAACGCAGAGGGGTAGCCGAGCCGGTTACAATAGCAGCCTGCTCAATCCAAATGCTGACATCAGGAACTGACTATTAAGTAAAATCATTTATATATCTTTCAATTTCCATAAATTGCATTATTAGTATTAGGGATTGCATCTTCACTCTCAAGTTATCGAAACTAGGATTTCTGCTTTTTCTTTTTTTTTTTTGTGATCAAATTTTAATTGGAGATTTTATAACAAAGAACACGACGGAACAGAACAAAACACACTCGACCCCCCCCCCCCCCCAATACACTCTGAGACAGCACCTCAAAGGAAAAGAGACAAAGGACCAACAGTGGTCACCGGCAGCACCCAGCCCCAAAGAGTGCAGCTAAAAACTGAGGAGAAAAGAAATAACATACTTAAATCAGTAAGAAATGTCAAAATTAGGAAAGTAAAAATCAAAACAAAAAACAAGGAATACGGCCTCAGGACGTGACCCACAGCCAGTCCTTTACCAGCTGCACGTCATGGAGCCAGCTCTGGATCGTAGAACCAGACGAGTTGTTAATCCAGGCTGCAGAGAGTTCCAGCAGAAGCAGATCAAGGAAGGTGGACTTCCAAACAGTGGGAATGGCATGATCAGGAGACTTCCAGACAGTGGGAATGGCACGATCAGGAGACTTCCAGACAGTGGGAATGGCACGATCAGGAGACTTCCAGACAGTGGGAATGGCACGATCAGGAGAAACAGGTGAAAGGACAGAGCAAATCTGCACAGCGGGTGAAGAGGAAGAAGCAAGGAAAAAGAGATATTACAGGCCCTAAGCATGGACCTCAGCTGGAGGTAGAAAAAGTATGAGGAAGAAGGAAGATCGAATGTGACCTTAACCCCAAAGGACGAACCAGCACCAGTGGTGGAGGCCGTCGGAGGAAATGCCGCACTGGGCCGGCGGCACCCAGCTCCATCACCGTGTCTGCCGCCACTGCGTCTACTCCCTCCCCGGTGGCAACCAGCAGGGGTCAGCAGGGCTCAGGACGCCGTAGAAATACAATTCAATTCAATTCAATTCAAAAAACTTTATTTGTCCCCGAGGGGCAATTTAAAAGGCACAGAGGAGCAACGCACACAAATAACAGTAGTAACACAACAAATGACACACACACATAATGAACTATGAACAAAATAAATAAAGCTTAAAGTACAGAGGCAATAAGATGCATGATGATGAAAGTGGGGAAAAAAAAGAGAGAGATGAGATGAGAGATCAGAGGAGGTCTGGATTGTAGGGGGAGGGGAGGTGGGAGTGTGAGGTGATAATGGTGGGTTTGGGGGGGTGTCAGGAATTCAAAAGAAGGACAGCTTTAGGAACAAAGGTGGCCCTCCTCCTCTGTGTCCTGCAACCGGGACATCGGAGCCGACGTTTGGAGGGGAGCCACTCAAAGGCAGAGTTCAGCGGGTGTGATGGGTCTTTAATGATTTTGAGTGCTAGCCTGTGTGTCTGCTGGTCGCAGATGTGTGATATGGATCTCAAGGGCAGACCAATAATCTTAGAGCACATGCTGACAGTGCTCTGTAGCCGATTTCTGTGCTGCATGCTGGTGGAATGGAACCAGCAGATGATGGAGAATGAGATGACATTCTCTATGAAGGAGTAGTAAAAGGACCGTAAAATGTCTTTCCTGACTCCAAAGGAATTGAGCTTCCTAAGGAGGTATTGCCGCTGATGACACTTCCTAAGAATCTCCTCTGTGTTGGAGGAGAATTTCAGCAGATGGTCAAAGATGGTGGCCAGATATTTATACTCCTGGACTAGCTCTACTGGTTTACCATGGATGAAGGTGGTAACTGCTGCAGCCAGGTCTCTCTGCTTGTTGGAGTAAGTCACGTTTAGTTCCAGACATGAGGTGTCACACCAGCCCACAAACTTCTGCAGAGCGTGACCATGGTTGTGTGAGGGGCCTGACAGCAGAGTCAGGAGGATGGAGTCATCAGCGTACTTCACCAGATGGCAGTTGGGCTGTGTGTTTCTGCAGTCATCCGTGTATAAGATGAAGAGCAGAGGAGACAGCACGCATCCTTGTGGTGACCCGGTAGAGGTATAACGGAGGTCAGAGAGAGTATTGTTTACCTCTGTGATCTGTTGGTCAGAAAGTCCAATATCCACAGGATTAACTGGTTGTCCAGATGAAAGTTGAGGGAGAGTTTAGTAGCCAGGATGTGGGGTTGCAGAGTGTTGAATGCTGAGGAAAAGTCGGCAAACAAGAGTCTAACTGATGAGTTAGGCTGCTCCAGATGTTTATGCATGGTGTCTATAATGAATGATTTTGCGTCGTCAACACCTCTGTCTGTGCGATATGCAAACTGAAGCGGGTCCATATAGGGGTTAGTTGTTCTGATGATGTGGTGTTTTACGACCCTTTCCATGGCTTTCATCACTAGAGAGGTGAGAGCCACGGGCCGAAGATCATTCAGAACTTTGGTTATACTTTTTTTAGGAATGGGGATGACTGTGGAATGTTTCCAGAGGCGGGGTACTATGCCGCTGTCCATAGAGTTCTGGAACAAGGTCCGGAATACGCCACCTAGTTGCTGAGCACAATGCCGCAGGACTCCACTGCAGATGTGGTCTGGGCCGGGTGCACTTCTCTCTCTAGTCATCTTAAGGGCATTCACTACGTCCAGAGTGTTGAAGATGAGTGCGGAGTTGTCTGATTTAAGTGAGGATCTTAAACTCTGGAGCTGAGTGGAGTTGTCTGACTCAAACCTGGTGTAAAAGGAGTTGAGGTCATCAGGGAGTGATGTGTCGCTGCTGCCCTCAACGTGGATGGTTCTGGGACTGGAGACAGCTGTGTTCACAGTGGCCATGGTTTTCAGTCCCTGCCAAGCAGAGCGGAGGTTCCCCTCTGAAAAATTCTGCTCCACTTTGTCTTTGTATTTCAGTTTTGCCATTTTAATTGCTAGTTTGACTTCTCTGTTGATTTCCTTCTTGTCTGATTCAGAGCCAGTAAAGAAAATCCTTTTCTTTTTGTTTAGTATTTCCTTGAGCTCTTTGGTGATCCAAGGTTTATTGTTGGCAAAGATGGTGACTGTTTTTGATGGGATGATATTGTCAACGCAGAAGGAGATGTATGATGAGACTGTGTCTACCTGCTCATGTATATTGTTGGAAGAAAGAAGATTGTCCCAGTCTGTAGATTCAAAGCATCCTTGTAGGGTTTGGATGCTTTCTGCTGTCCACTGTTTGATGTTTGTAACAACCTTCTTTGCCCTTTTGATGATTGGCGTGTATGCTGGGGCGAGCAGGATTGTATGACGATCAGCCAAGCTGAGAGGGGGGAGGGGAAGAGATCTGTATGCATCCTGGACTGAACCATAGCATTTGTCCAGAATCTTCCCCATGCGGGTGGTACATGTGACGTACTGATGGAATCCTTTGAGGGACTTGTCAAGCGAACAGTGATTGAAATCTCCCAAAACGAGTTTGGGGGAGTCCGGTGATAACTGTTCAAATTTATTTAGAGTGTTGATGATGTGCTCCGTAGCAGTGGCGGCGTTGGCTTTGGGGTGGATGTAGACCAAAATGAGGAAAAGTTGTGGAAATTCTCTGGGGAGATAGAAAGGGCCAGGAGCTCGATGTCTGTGGAGCACCAGCGTGAATTAATATAGAGACACACGCCTCCTCCATGATGTTTACCGGAGAGCACACTGACGCGGTCCAGACGTACCGGGGGGGTGAAGCCATCAATGTGTAGCATGTCATCGTTGTCGCTCTCATTTAACCATGTTTCCGTAAATGCCAGGATAGAAGCAGTTCTGTATTCATGCACATGGTTAACGCTAGCTTGCAGCTCATCCGTTTTTTTGCGGAGAGAGCGAACGTTAGCCAGGATGATGGACGGAAGCGCTCGCTGTTTAAAGGTCTCCCTTTTAAGCCTGGCTTTAACGCCACCCTTTTTCTTCCCTCTTCTGGTTACCTTTTTGTGTGTGAATTTATGCTGGCTGGAGGAGTTCACGCGGAGAATTTCCTCTGGAAAGCTGACCGTGTCTGTGGAGTGTTGAGTCTGTAGTCCAAGCTGAATTAAGCGATCTCTGTGCTAGATGAGCCGCGATCCGTCGGGAGGGTTGTGTCCAGTAAAAGACGCACACTCACAGATAAGCAGCCAATGCGTACATGCAATTGTCCAAAAAAATGCACAAATCTCACAGATATTCATGCTGGGGTATGTTCCGGGAATAATAATAATAAATAAAATAATAATTAAAAGAATAAATAAATAAAAATTGTGTCCGGAGTAACAAGCAGCCACGTAACGTGAGCGTGATTAGAACAAAGAGACAGCGCAAAGTGAGCGCGTCTAGAGCGCTCCGTGAGTATTGAGGAAAAAAGTATGGAAAAATAAGAGAGAAACTCAAAAAAAGAAGCAGCTCCGTTAAAAGTGCAAAGCAGTTTGTGCAAGACTGTACCGAAGCACGCAGAAAAACAAAAACAAACCAACAAGAACGATAAAATACGATACACACGTCGCTCCTCTAACCAGCCGGTCGACCGCACGAGCAGCGACCCGGAATTCATTCGGCGGGAGGCCGGTCAGGACGTAGAAATTGGTGTAAAAAACAAAAGGGGCCATTTACAAAAAATTTACAGAATCTAGTACGCTTCAGTAACAGCAAATTGGCAAACCCCTTTGACTCAACCCAAGTGGGTGAGAAGATCCCGTGTGAGGATCTCACCCAGAGTGACGACGAGGTTGCAACCATCCTGTGTCGCACTCCATCAGTGTCAGAGCCTGAGCCTGAGCCCTGCTCACCGGCCTTTGTGGGATTAAATAGAATTATAAATAACATACAATGAATAGAGGTAAAAGAGAATATAGCTTAAAGCAGGGCATGATGAAAAGGGGGGGGGTTCATTCTAAAAAATGCAGTTAACTGAAACAACAACTGACTGGCGCGCCGGCAAGGCAAGGCTACCTAATCGGAACAGATAGGGGGGGCGACAGAGAATATCAGCGGCCCCTACTTATCTTTTAGCCTTCCAGAAGGACAACTACGAGCCGGCTAGAGTCACACATGTGGTTGTCAAGTAGAGGGAAGGTACTGAGAAAGGGGGGGGGAGATGCCCAAAGGGCTTTAAAAGGGATACAGCTGATACATATGGCAGAGCCTCCTCCTGTACATGCTGAATGCATGTCAGACGGCCGCTCCCGGATTGCAATCTGTCAGACAATAAACCGGTGATTTGCAACTTCTCCCCTTGTCAGCTGTGAATCTCTTCTCATCCACGAACCCGGTGGAGACGCCGTGCTCCAACACCTTCTCCTCCACTTCTTTCTTAGTTCCGTCACCCATCCCATCCTCTTTTGTCTCCTCTCCATCTCCATCTTTTTTTACAGACTCTCCTCCTCCGTCACCACACGTAGTCTCACCTATAAGCCCAGCCCCACATCCATCTTCAGCTCCGGACATGGTTCATCCCACCCCTCCGTATCAGGTTCCAGTGCACCCCTCATCTCAGCTGGTTACGGGTCCGACACCCCCATTTATGTCCCCTTCCGTTGTTTTTGAAAAAATGGAAAGATTCAATAAGTTGCATAACTATTATCTTAGCAACTACCCTAAAATGACCTATGAGGCCAAGTGCTTTACTTACCATTGGTGTATTCAGTTTTGGAGTGAGTTTCTAAATGCAATTTCCATCTGCAAGCAGGGGAGGGACCAAAACCTAGAGGCTCACTACACGTATGTTGACAATTGGGATGATGAAGCTGAGGTGATATTTCCTAATGATGCGCTGGACCAGCTGAGTGCCATCCCCGGGGTCCTGGAGTTGGCTGTGGAGATGGGCTATCTGTGTGATGTAAATAGTTTTTCATAGAACCTGTAAATAATTAGGTGAGAGATCTCACAAGTACTTAGGATAAGATAAGATTAAGATAGTTTAACCTTAACTTATCCTAAGTTTGTATGACATAAGATTAGAATAAGATAAGACTAATATAGGTTAAGATAAGATTTTATATAACATAAGGTAACATAGAATAAGATAAGACTAATATAGAGTAAGTTAAGATGAGGTTAAGATAAGATTGTATAACGTAAGATAACATAGAATTAAATAGGACTAAGATATAAATAAATGTGGATTATTTTACATTTGGTTTGTGTCTGTGTGGTTATTTAAAACATTGTGAAGTTTGAAACAAAATTTGATTAGCTTAAATAATGATTGGTTAAACTCATGTACATGTAGAGAATTGTAGTGGACTTGCCATTGAATTAAAGGTTTCTTCAGTTCTCAAGTGCAATGCAAAAAACATAGAGGGGCAATTCATTAAATGATGCAAGCACAGGGACATGTTTTTGGTGTTAAACCTAAATTGCATGACCATTCTGCCGCAAAAACAAGCCTTTAAGGTTAAAGGTGCCATCCAACTCTACTTTGAAAACTTGTGAAACTGATAAAGTACATCTTTCTTTGTTTTCCGCACATACGTCCACCAAACGGAAGGGGCCTGAGAGTGGCATTAAGAGTCTGCAGCTGTATATTATATATATATATATATATATATATATATATATATATATATATATATATATATATACACTCACCTAAAGGATTATTAGGAACACCTGTTCAATTTCTCATTAATGCAATTATCTAATCAACCAATCACATGGCAGTTGCTTCAATGCATTTAGGGGTGTGGTCCTGGTCAAGACAATCTCCTGAACTCCAAACTGAATGTCAGAATGGGAAAGAAAGGTGATTTAAGCAATTTTGAGCGTGGCATGGTTGTTGGTGCCAGACGGGCCGGTCTGAGTATTTCACAATCTGCTCAGTTACTGGGATTTTCACGCACAACCATTTCTAGGGTTTACAAAGAATGGTGTGCAAAGGGAAAAACATCCAGTATGCGGCAGTCCTGTGGGAGAAAATGCCTTGTTGATGCTAGAGGTCAGAGGAGAATGGGCCGACTGATTCAAGCTGATAGAAGAGCAACTTTGACTGAAATAACCACTCGTCACAACCGAGGTATGCAGCAAAGCATTTGTGAAGCCACAACACGCACAACCTTGAGGCGGATGGGCTACAACTGCAGAAGACCCCACTGGGTACCACTCATCTCCACTACAAATAGGAAAAAGAGGCTACAATTTGCACGAGCTCACCAAAACTGGACAGTTGAAGACTGGAAAAATGTTGCCTGGTCTGATGAGTCTCGATTTCTGTTGAGACATTCAAATGGTAGAGTCAGAATTTGGCGTAAACAGAATGAGAACATGGATCCATCATGCCTTGTTATCACTGTGCAGGCTGGTGGTGGTGGTGTAATGGTGTGGGGGATGTTTTCTTGGCACACTTTAGGCCCCTTAGTGCCAATTGGGCATCGTTTAAATGCCACGGCCTACCTGAGCATTGTTTCTGACCATGTCCATCCCTTTATGACCACCATGTACCCATCCTCTGATGGCTACTTCCAGCAGGATAATGCACCATGTCACAAAGCTCGAATCATTTCAAATTGGTTTCTTGAACATGACAATGCGTTCACTATACTAAAATGGCCCCCACAGTCACCAGATCTCAACCCAATAGAGCATCTTTGGGATGTGGTGGAACGGGAGCTTCGTGCCCTGGATGTGCATCCCACAAATCTCCATCAACTGCAAGATGCTATCCTATCAATATGGGCCAACATTTCTAAAGAATGCTTTCAGCACCTTGTTGAATCAATGCCACGTAGAATTAAGGCAGTTCTGAAGGCGAAAGGGGGTCAAACACCGTATTAGTATGGTGTTCCTAATAATCCTTTAGGTGAGTGTATATATATATAATATTTATATTATAATATTATATTATATAAGCTAATTTCCTAGATCCTTAAATTTGCAAGCAATCATTTGAAGAGAGAATGAACCTTTACTATGTGAGAAAGAGAAGTGCTCCTCCCTGCTTAATCAACTTAAAACACATAAAACATTCTCCTTCACCTTTCCCCTTATACTACAAGCCTTCCATTTCAGTTTAGCTGATTCTTAGCACAGCTGACTAGTAAATTTCTATGCTATATTGCCAGTAACTCACTAGCAGTGTACTGATTTTTCAGCTATGCCCTTGTTAGTCAAAGTTTAATTATCATTAATTTCCACCACAAGGATTGTTGATGTACCGCTTAAATAATCTCAACCAACATATTGGAATATTCTTATGACAGAGAACCTATCGTGTTAGATGGCATAATTAAAATACAAAAAAAGCAGTCGTGTGTGTAGAAAAGAATCTGCTGTATAGATTTAATTTAACCAGGAAAAAAATCAGCGTGTAATATTTCAATTAAATATCCTTTTTATTTATGACATAGTATGATAGTTTCATGGACAAAGAGCAAGTACTAAATGACCAACAGCAAGCAGTTATGAAACAGGAAAAAGAGAGAAAGAGTCCGACGGAGTCACCACTAGATCCAGTACCAGGGGGGTCAGCCACGTTTCCGTGAAACATGATATATTGCAGTTTCTTGCATCGTGCTGGAACCCCAACCTCGCTCTTAGGTCACCTAGTTTAGACTGGACGTTTGCGAGCAGGACTCTGGGCAGTGGCGGGCGATGTGCTCGTTTCCTCATTCTGTTTCGGACGCCGCCGTATGTCCCACAGTGCTTCTTTGTTCGGCGCCGCGGGGTCATGCGGCCGCGTCCTTTGTTTGGTTTGTTTTACACAAACGTAAAAGCATGGACTATACCCCTAAAGGGAGGCCTTATTGAAATAATATGGATCATTTAAGGCCTGCATTCAAATATTACATTAAAATGACTAAATTAAAATTATTAAGTTTACCCATCTTTATCACTTTGCCTTAAACAAAGGAGACGCCTGAAACTCATTCCGGTCCATCTCCTCGGTATACAGAGTACACTTTAGATGGGCAGTAAGTGCATTTCCCTGCCACTCCAGGGAAGCCGGTGTGGATGTGCAGGCTAGCTGTTTGATCCCTGTTTCAGGTTCATGCGGCAGAATCTGCAAAGGCGGCCTGCTTGTCGTGAGTCTGGCCTTTTCCTCTTTTTCTCCACCCTCTTCTCCACCCGTTTCTTGGCAGCCTCCAGCTCCTTCTGGAAGAATTCTGTCTCTGCAAATTCATCTAAGGCCATTTTGGGGTTAGAGAGCCCCTCAGCAAAAAATGTTACATTTGTAAACAAAAATCAGGTAACACTACTTAAGGCCATTGCTTTAGCAATTTATAAACACATTCATAACTAATAATAATGAATCCATAAAGTATTAGAAACATGGCTATAATTATTTATCAAAAGGCATAACACATTATACCCATGTGTATTATGCATTATGAATGATTTATGAAGCTCTCATCTGGAATGCACTATAGATACCTTCATAATGCATTATGATGCTCGGAATAATACAGCTTTGTACCGTAGTACAAAGGTATCTATAGTGCATTATAGATGAGAGCTTCATAAGGCAGTCATAGTGCATAATAAACATGGCAATTTGTTATGCCCTTTTAGAAATATAGCCATGTTCATAATGCTTTATGAATGCATTATAATGCATTGTCAATGTGTTTAAAAATGACTAAAACAAAAAAAAATGTTACCAAAAATCATTTATGGTTCTGCCTGTGATGCTATCAACACTCAAGCTTTTCTGGTCAGTGCAATTTATAATTGTTCAGACAGATAATATTCTACCATGTGAGCGATGCTCAGGTCACTGATCAACACAAGTTTGTCAGAAACGGACTGACAAAAATTTTTAACGTTATGACAAAAAACTATACAAGCCATGGACACATAGGCTATGCGGCAAACCTAGCTTCAGCCTCTTACCAAGTGAGCGATGCTAGCTAATTGGTGACACAAAATTACTGTCAATACCGTGCCGACAAGATTTTATACAACAACATAAAAACCACACACATTATCAAATAACGGTCATGACAATTCATTATTTAGCGCATAATTACAGGGAACGTATGAGAGACAAAAGTCTGTCAGTTCTCTCTCGTCAAACGAGTGAAATGGTTGCTAGTGATAATGTTACTATAAGCAAGCTGTTATGAAAACACCTGGCGGTATAACTGTAAATTTATCCTGTAGTTCTACATTTATCTCAAACAACGTGTCTTACCTTTGATAGATGAACATTACGTGTAAATAACTGAAGTGAGAAGCTGGTGACTCGTCCTGCCTCCACAGAAGTTTGTGCCTAGAATAAAATTTTTCTGAAACTATTTCCCCTCAGCACCTGGAAAGCTGAGCTTCATGTTTGGGTCATTTCAGTGCCCCTAGGCAAAATCTGCACAGGTGTACCTCTGTTTCATATATGTGCCCCATCCTTGGATCTGTGTGCTCTCAAATTCCTGGCCAAGGTTCAACAAACAAGCCATGTCATGTCATTCTGACACTGATATGTCTTCAAGCCATCATTAGTGGCTCCCTCATCTGGCCTCAGTAGTGGTTGCATCCCAGAGCCACCAGCAGCCTGCTGGTCTTGGTGGCACCCCAGTGTTTGCTTGTAGAGGAGATGCTCAGTGGCAGTGGCAATTCTATTTAAAAGAACAGTTTAATTTCAGAGCCAATGGCCGTGTGACCATGAAATGAAATGAAATGCCGACAACATTCCTGGAGCCTTCAATTTAGCATACACAGTGCCCTCTACAGGATTCTGTCGAAACTGCATCCCTTTCAGCCTCGTTCACAAAACGTGCGAGTTGTTTTCAGCATACGTTTTTCTTTATAAATCCCAAAACCCTCTTACAAATGTGCCTATGAATGTTTGGCATCTTTTTCGGTCACACGAAGCCTTTATAAATGAATTCCCCAATTAATACGTTTACATGGCTAGTGTTGTAATTGTATCCAGAGTGCGAATTACCCCTCCATAATTGGGGGGTACTGCCTTCATAACACTTCTATGACCATTATGGTCCGCTACCGCGTCAATACGAATAGTCGCCACCAGGATCAATGTTAAGAGTGCAAGATGCGCTAGGGGTGTTTGCTAACATGTATGCAACACACGGTCATGGTCTGGACATGCGACAAAATGAGAATCAATACAGAAGATCTCATTATCCTTATCCCTATCCAAAAGAATTTGGTTTTGCTAACTCTCAGGAATTATCCTAGAAGTAGTATACTAGTAAAAGTAATAAGCCTATACATTTACAAACAGCCTGGTCTGGTCCAGCAGTCTGGTGTAATTCCTGCCCTCTCAGTCCCCCCAGCTCCAACAGCCTTCAGAAATGAATATTTGTCTATTAGGCTAATATCTGCCTTGATGATACAGTAGATAATGGTAGTAAAGTACAGCCTAATTTCTAACTCACCACTTGGTCCTGTGCGCTGTCCTCATCCTGCCATCTCCCTGCTGCCTGCTCACTGTCCTCATCCTGCCATCTCCCTGCTGCCTGCTCACTGTCCTCATCCTGCCATCTCCCTGCTGCCTGCACACTGTCCTGATCCTGCCATCTCCCTGCTGCCTGCACACTGTCCTCATCCTGCCATCTCCCTGCTGCCTGCACACTGTCCTGATCCTGCCATCTCCCTGCTGCCTGCTCACTGTCCTGATCCTGCCATCTCCCTGCTGCCTGCACACTGTCCTGATCCTGCCATCTCCCTGCTGCCTGCTCACTGTCCTCATCCTGCCATCTCCCTGCTGCCTGCACACTGTCCTGATCCTGCCATCTCTCTGCTGCCTGCACACTGTCCTGATCCTGCCATCTCCCTGCTGCCTGCTCACTGTCCTGATCCTGCCATCTCCCTGCTGCCTGCACACTGTCCTGATCCTGCCATCTCCCTGCTGCCTGCTCACTGTCCTGATCCTGCCATCTCCCTGCTGCCTGCACACTGTCCTTATCCTGCCATCTCCCTGCTGCCTGCTCACTGTCCTCATCCTGCCATCTCCCTGCTGCCTGCACACTGTCCTGATCCTGCCATCTCCCTGCTGCCTGCTCACTGTCCTCATCCTGCCATCTCCCTGCTGCCTGCTCACTGTCCTCATCCTGCCATCTCCCTGCTGCCTGCACACTGTCCTGATCCTGCCATCTCCCTGCTGCCTGCACACTGTCCTCATCCTGCCATCTCCCTGCTGCCTGCACACTGTCCTGATCCTGCCATCTCCCTGCTGCCTGCTCACTGTCCTGATCCTGCCATCTCCCTGCTGCCTGCTCACTGTCCTGATCCTGCCATCTCCCTGCTGCCTGCACACTGTCCTTATCCTGCCATCTCCCTGCTGCCTGCTCACTGTCCTGATCCTGCCATCTCCCTGCTGCCTGCACACTGTCCTGATCCTGCCATCTCCCTGCTGCCTGCTCACTGTCCTCATCCTGCCATCTCCCTGCTGCCTGCACACTGTCCTCATCCTGCCATCTCCCTGCTGCCTGCTCACTGTCCTGATCCTGCCATCTCCCTGCTGCCTGCTCACTGTCCTCATCCTGCCATCTCCCTGCTGCCTGCACACTGTCCTCATCCTGCCATCTCCCTGCTGCCTGCTCACTGTCCTGATCCTGCCATCTCCCTGCTGCCTGCTCACTGTCCTGATCCTGCCATCTCCCTGCTGCCTGCACACTGTCCTTATCCTGCCATCTCCCTGCTGCCTGCTCACTGTCCTCATCCTGCCATCTCCCTGCTGCCTGCACACTGTCCTGATCCTGCCATCTCCCTGCTGCCTGCACACTGTCCTCATCCTGCCATCTCCCTGCTGCCTGCTCACTGTCCTCATCCTGCCATCTCCCTGCTGCCTGCACACTGTCCTGATCCTGCCATCTCCCTGCTGCCTGCTCACTGTCCTCATCCTGCCATCTCCCTGCTGCCTGCACACTGTCCTGATCCTGCCATCTCTCTGCTGCCTGCACACTGTCCTCATCCTGCCATCTCTCTGCTGCCTGCACACTGTCCTCATCCTGCCATCTCCCTGCTGCCTGCTCACTGTCCTGATCCTGCCATCTCCCTGCTGCCTGCTCACTGTCCTGATCCTGCCATCTCCCTGCTGCCTGCACACTGTCCTCATCCTGCCATCTCCCTGCTGCCTGCTCACTGTCCTCATCCTGCCATCTCCCTGCTGCCTGCTCACTGTCCTCATCCTGCCATCTCCCTGCTCCTGTGCCTCTCCTGCCTTCTGCTGACCACCACTTTCCTTCATACACATTAAGTAACCTATACTTTTAGTGTAATGTTCTGTAGCTCATAACACTAATATTTCCTACTTACTCTTCTTTTACCACCAAAAGAGTGTCTGATGTCTCCATCTTTCCTTTTCCTCATAGTGTGTCTGTGAATAAAATCTAATCTATATTTAACAAAACAGTATCTGAAAACTATCAGATGAAGCTTCTAAAATGTCTATATATATGAAATTGTGGAATGCAGAATCAATACCACTAAAATTCAAATAATAGGGCTTATTATTTGTTAGCTAGTTTTTTTTACGTTGCCCCTATAGGTGTCACTTATAGTAATGTTTTTTCAGAGCATGACGTTAGACCTTCTTATGCATTAATATTAGCCTAATAACAAACCACACAGGCTAAGTGGCAAATTAATTTCAGAATGGCACAATTTATTCGTGATAAAATGAGAACGAAAACATATGGAGTTCATCTCCTTGGAAAATGACCATGATCGATTTTCCCTCACCAAATAAGCCTGGTTTAAATAGAGAACTTAGCTCATCATGCTAGTTAATGTAACTAAAGTTGACTGTACCGGTGTTCTGTCGAGTTGAGCTACTTTGTCGAGGTAAGCTATGATTAAGGCTATCAATTAGCACTACAGTAGATTACCTGGACAAAGTAGCTCAACTCGACAGAACATCTGCCTCAGAAGGACAATGGTAAGTAATTCAACTTATAAAGACGTCAGCTTGCATTAGTAGATGAAACACTTAAACGAATAAATGAAGGTTGTAAAATAACACATTTTCAACAGGCTAGACTTCTGCTGGCTACTCACATTTACCAATGCACGACAAACAGTACTATGACAGACGAACACAATGAACAGGTCACTCAATGAGAATGAATGACGCAACCGACTGGCTGCTTCTAGCGCCGAGGTGGTTAAAATGGTACGGTCCACATTAGGGGTGTCTGAAATTGTTTTACATAAATGTTAAAAACCCCCCATAACTGCTATTTTTGTCTCTTTGGGGGGGTCTGGGTCTTGATCGGGGGGTACAGTACCCTCCAGTACCCCCCATAATTCGAACCATGAGTCTGATGTAGATTGAAAATTGTATGGTACTATGACTGAATAACAGCAGAATGGTTGCTGTAATCATCTTGCAGTTTACTATAAAGAGAAGTGTTTCTATGTAACAGCTCAGCAAAAGAAACTGCTGTCCAGAGGCTTAACGGTGAGGATACGACTTCATTCTTAGCCTCAGCAATTGGTCCAGCAAAGCCAAGTGCATGACAGGGAACAAGAAGCCCCAGTTCTGGAAACCACCGTCACCCCATCAGCGTGGAAGGAACCTGTCGCTCAGGGAATGAGGGAATTCACAGGGTGGAAGGACCCATTCTCTGTGCCTCAGTACGAGACCCACCACTGGTCCAAACAGAGATACTGTACTGGTTTTTACTCTCTCGTGAGAGGGAGCAATATGGATTTCTAAAAACACCCAAAACTGCATTTAAACGTTTGACATTATGTGAAGTGATAAAAAGATGCAACAAATACCAGTTATCATGTTCAGAAGGTCAAGTGCACTCACCCTTCCCTTTGTTGGCATTAAGCAATACATTTTATTGACTGGGGGAGGTTGGTGCCACTAGAATTAATACCATACCGGAGAATGCTCGGTATGCCATATGCCCCATATATATATATATCCTGTAGCTGCAGTGAGTATATTAGCATTATTGTTAACAAGTGTACTGCCACAGTAACAAGTACATATATATGTGACAGTAAAATTTTCTGGCCATCTACATTGATAAAACTTAGATGATTGTACTGTTTTATTATTAAATACAATTATTAGATAGAACCGGCTTATGTATTTGCTCTTTAAGAGGTTTTTACTGTTGTCTGGTGAGCTGTAGTGCAACCTGTCTGACTGAAACCTGTTTCTCCTCTCAGCACTAGGCGATTGGAAAAAGCCGTGAGCTGGACAGATAATGAGTACTGGGCAGCCTGGACTAAGTGGGATGAGGTGATTGATTGGGGAGATGACGAATCTCCACCCACATCACCTCCCTCTAACCAGGCTGGCACCTGTACTGGAGACGTGGATGCTGGGGCGGTGGAACATTATCATCAGCCAGTATATAAACGTGTGTATTTCAGAACTTTTTTTAACATGAGTTTGAGACAGTCTGATGTTAATTGAAGTTTAAAAAATTGGTCGGTACTATGTAAATTATTCTCACTGATTGAATAACAGCAGAATAGTTGCTGTAATCATCTTACAGTTTACAATAAAGAGAAATGTTTCTGTGCAACAGGCCAGCTAAAGAAATTGGTCTCCAGAGGCCTAACATTGAGGATGCAACTTCATCTGTGTGTCCGGCCTCAGCCAGTGGTCCAGAAAGTGCATGACAGGGAAGAAGCCCCAGTTCTGTCCACCGCACTCCCCCCATCATCTTGGAGGGAAGCTGTTGCTCAGGGAAAGAGGGAATCCGCAAGGCGGAAGGACCCATTCTCTGTACCTCAATATGAGACCCACCACTGGCCTAGGCAGAGACACTGGTTACGACAGCCACCAAAGACCTCCATAGATGAGAACATCATCCAAGACCTCTGCAATGGCCTGCAGACTTTTTCACTGTCATGAGGGGGAGCTGTATTTAAACTGCTAATACTGTCTCAGCCAAATACTGTCCTCTATGTCCATCAAAAATGCAATGAAAAAGAAAATATATCAAGCATCTCAGTAGATACTGACTGTATTGAATTACACTGGGATAGTGAATCCCCTGGGAGAAAGCTAGATGTAGGCAGGGTTTCATCTATTCTGTTATATAATCATGAGTGACATATTGCAGTAATGGAAAAAAAATAAACATCAGAATCAGAATCAGAATCTTACATACCTGGATCATGTCCCCCCTTAGTCTCCTTTGCTCGAGGCTGAACAGATTCAGCTCAGCTAACCTCTCCTCATAAGACATTTCACTAAGACCGGGAATCATTCTTGTAGCCCTACGTTGAACCCTTTCAAAGGCAGCAATGTCCTTTTTAAGGTAAGGTGAAAAAACCTGCACACAATATTCTAGGTGGGGTCTTACCAAGGAATTGTACAATCTTAAGCTTCACCTACCTTGACCTAAACTCCACACACCTAGAGATGTAACCCAACATCCTACTGGCCTTTTTAATTGCTTCCCAACATTTGCGAGAGTGGGACATGGCAGCAACAACATACACACCAAGAGTAGTCCACCATTTTGGCTTGGATTATAGCTTCCATTACTTTTCCAAGTGCCTATAGTTTGTTGGATTACTTCTATCCCCTTTTTTGAATATGGGTGTTATATTAGTAACACACCAACAGATACAGATTTCTGAAATAGCAAAGTTAAATAATATCCCTCATCTCTTTTAAAACTATAGGTAAGATGCTGTTATGATCTCCAGTCTAGAGTTGCAGTGTAACAGTATTCACAGGAAAGGGGATAAAGGGACAAACAGGGTAAGGGCAACAAGGGGACACCAGTGGACAAAGGGATATTTTTTTGCATTTTATTCATACACAATACTGACACTAGAAGCTAAAACTGGGCCTTCACTGGATCTTCCAGCAGGACCACGATCCTAAGCACATGTCCAAATCAACACAAAAATAGTTAGCTGACTATAGAAGCAAGCTTCTGCCATGGTCATCTCAGTCACCTGACCTGAACCCCACTGTAAACTTATGGACTGAGCTGAAGAGTAGAGTGCTGATCTGGAGAGGTTCTCTAAAAAGGAATGGACTCAGATGCCCGGCTTGGTATTCTCCAACCTTATAAAAGACTCAGTGCTGTTATCCTGGCAAAGGGAGGTTGTACAAAGTATTAAAAGCAGGGGTGCCAATAATCATGGCTCAAGTATTTTTGTTAAAAATAATTATTTCTTGATGGATTTTTTTTTCTTCGAAAAAATTTATTTCAATGAAAGGTTGGATTTTTCTAATTTTTTCGGTGTTAGATGAAGCTATTTTAGTAAAAGGTAGATTTTTTTCTAACCCTTTTTAAAAATATTTACAAGGGCTGCCAATAATTGTGGAGGGTGCTGTAGCTTCTCTAGGTTTATTATTATCTGTGAGCTCCCTTGCCTGCAAATTTTCTTTTACATATTCTGCAACACCACCTCCCTTCTTGCTTATCTGGTCCCTACAGAACAACATGTAACCATCCATATTATATTCTTCTCCATCATTGTCACTCAACCACATTTCTGTTAGTCCTATAATATCATGAGTCTGATGAAATGAAGGCCTCAAATCATGAATTTTGTTTCTACTGCTCCTAGCATTTAAATACAGACAGCAAAGGGTAGGCCTTTTACACTGCCCACTTATTAGTACTTAGGGCTTTTTGTCTCCCCCCTCTTATATTCTTAACTAACCTCCCTGGAAGACTACAACCACTTCCTATACAACGACCCAACGACTTCCTACAGTGGCAGCCAGGAGCACCAGTGCGTGGGATGTGCACCCCGGGAGTCGGGCAGCGTGCCTTCCTGGGGCAACCCGATGGATCCACCAGGTAGAGTGAGCAGAAGCCTCCCCGCTGAGGGCACCGGTACCCGGAACGGTTGTGCCAACACATGTAGCTGCAGACGCCGGCCATGCTTGCCAAGGCCTTGGCAGAGGCTGAGCGGACTGAGACAATCCTGTCCCTGTCTGCAACATCACGCCGGTCGCCAGCCACTTCATGCCAAACCTGCACCTGCGCATGTGGGGGCTCCGTCTGCAGAGAGGGACAGAGCATGCACGTTATACGCGCAAAGCCATGGCAGCTGCGGAGAGCATGGGCGTAAATTTCATTTAACAGTAGGGGGGGACAATAGATATAAAATTTCTCATGAGCAATTTTTGAAGGGGACACAAATAATACAGTCAAATTGTACTTATGAAGATATGTCCCCACAATGAAAAACTTTGCTTCTATCATTATCATTGTAGCATGGAGACTGCCTCATTATGGTTATTTTCAAAAGGTTTTCTCAGGTTCAATGACAAAGCAGATTTTTCTTCAAAACTATTTATTGCATTGTTTATGTTGTTTACAGTCAAGCCATCAACATACAATAAAATTTAAACAGGACTTTAAATGCATAATAGAAATTGATTATACAAAAAAATACAGTGGGGTCAGTTCAGACGTAGCACAGTGCTCATTTAGTAAATGCACAGCTAAACAATATGCTAATTGTGGCCGTTAATGTTAAGTTAACATTATGCCAAGTCGTCACAAATAAAACAATGCATGGGAAACGGCTTTGGCGTGTTAGTTGCAATGCACTATGCAACAAGCTATTGTAAACAAGCTAACGTTAACTAGATAAGTAATATTTTAATCGCTAATATAGCAGATTCATGGAAAATTACATCGGTAATCAGCATTTTTGCCGCAACTAATTTATGAATGAGTCTGCATCAACTACATTAAAGAGAATCGCTTTATTTAAAGTGAATAAAATACCCTACTTACTGGAGTTCAACATTAATTGAGCCACACACCTGACTCGTGCGTGTAGCTGAGGTGAACTGGGAAAGCAGGCAGTTGGCCAAACCAATGTGAGGAAGGGGAGGGGGAACTTAACTGTTTCTAAATGCATTTTTTGCGTTTGTTTTTTTTTCTACTTACAGAATTATTTTAGATATACATACATATATTTTTCACAATAGATAGTGCGATTTTTTTTTATATATATATTTTTTTTTGGGGGGACAACCCTCGGATAGGGGGGGACATGTCCCCTCCGTCCCCCCCGGGATTTACGCCCATGGCGGAGAGATCAGACACTTTGCCCACTACTGCCCTGCTCCGATGCCTTGCCTCCAGCTGGGAAATGCCAGGTGGATGGCGCTGTAAGGGGGGCAAAAGTCTTGTATCTTTTCTAGTTACTTATGGTTGAGGTTAGGCTGGAGGGGTAAAGGTTGTTATTGTTGGGATTCGGGTTTTTCCACGTAGAACCGAATAGAGAGTCCACACAAAGAAATGAATACAAACGTGTGTGTGTGTGTGTGTGTGGATTTGCATTGATCACATTTGAGGACCAAACTGTCCCCAAAGTGTAGTAAAACCTGAAATTTCCCTACTTTTGGGGACATCTTTTGAGGTCCCCATTTGGATAACGTCAGTTTTATAAAAATCTGTGAATGCAATCAAAAAAGTAAAAATGCCAAAAGTCTTGTATCTGGGTTGGTTACTTATGGTTAAGGTTAGGGGTGGGTAGGGATTAAGGGTGTCGTGACTGGGATTAGGGTTTTTCCCATAGAAATGAATGGACGGTCCCCATTTAGAAAAGAAGACCAACTTGTGTGTGTGTGTGCGCGCGCATTATGCATATATTAAATTTTGGGGACCAAATGTCCCCACAATGCAACAAAACCTGAAATTTTGACGATGTGGAGACCAGCTTTTTCAGTCCCCCAAAGGGAAACTCAATTTTAAAAAAATCTGTGACTGCAATCAAAAATCTAAAAAAAGTGTTTTGACCACAGAAATGAATGGATGGTCTCCAGGAAGATGAATACAAACGTGTCTATAATTGCATGAAAGAGAACGCAAATCATACAGGACATCTATCCTGGCAAGGCCATACTTCTCTCAGGAAAGCCAAAGCCCAACTTTTCTGTACCATTGTAATACAGATAATGTTTAACTGCTGTAATTAAGCAATACTATTGAAATAATTAAAATATAGAGATTAAATCAGGTGTGTTTTGTGATTTTAAATGAGTATGTGATATACTTGATATAACATGAATGTACAGTAAAACTGGTCTAAGTCGCCATCTTGTAACTCGTCAATGTGCACAAGTCGACGCTCAAGCAAAAGTCCCGATTTTTCCTAATGATGTTTCCTTTAAAATTCCTTGTGTAAATCGCCGCTTGTAAGTCGTCAAATTCCCTTAGTCGTCACCTAAATCCCGAACAACACAAATGAATGGATTTTCCTACCTGTAAGTCGACACCCCAATCGCTGCATTCCCGCCGCCTGCTTGTCACCACGGTGATGTAGAAAAAGGGAATCCCCACCTATCGCACTAGTCGCTCCCTGGGCTTAAGTCTCGCGTGTATAGTGCGGTGTAGTAGAGGTATGGTGTTATATTTACTAGTCGGCAAAACGGCGAGATAGACATAAGTCGCCGAAGTGTCGACTTAGGTGTATCTCGTCAATTCTCTAAGTCGTCACTTTTAAGCTGGTCCCGCGAGTGTCGACTTAGACCGGTTTTACTGTATTTCTGTCAGGGTCAGCCCCTCCTGTTGTCCCACTCTGTCCCTTCCCCGTTTGACCAGCAGGTGTCGCTGGTCATCCTGTTCTTTATGTTAGTCTTTGTTCTCCCCTGTTGCCTGTCTTGTCATATGGCTCAATGTGTTGAGCATCCAGTTGTGTGTACCCTTCTGTCCTGTGTTTGAGTCCCACCTCCTCTGTCTTTGTATTTTGCTCCCTAGTATTTCATTTGAGTTTTTCTAGTTCCTGTATCTGGTGACGTTGTATTTGGTTTTGTTCCTTGTGCCCCTGCTTGTGTCTTTACCTGTTCTGTAATTCCCCAGTGTTAGTTTCTGTTTCCTTGGTTAGTTCTTAGTTTCCCTGTTATCAGTTCCTTTTGAGTTTATTAGTTTCACCTGTGCCCTGTTTCCCTGGTCTTTGTTAATTAGCCTCACCTGTCCTGTGTTAGTCTCGTTACCCCTTAGTATTTTAGTTCCTGCTTCTGTTCAGTTCCCCAGTGGTTCATTGATTGTGATTGTGTGTTGTTGATTGTCGTTGTTTGATGGTTTTGAGATTTTCAGTGTTCAACGTGTATTAGGTTTTTGTTATTTAGTCTTTATTTATCCCCTTTAGTTTTTGACCCCTCGTGGTCCTTTTGGTTTTTGCTGTGTTTGTAGTGTTTTCTGTTTTATTTAATAAACCCCTTTTTGTTCTTGGAGCCGCCAGTGGATCGTCCACCCTTTCTGTGCACCATGCCTCGTTCTCGCGCCCCGGATCCCTGACAAAGTAATAGTTTTTGGGTTTCCTGTCGTGAGAGATGAAAGCTACAGGCATGTAAATATTGTTTCCTGTAATAACTTTTTTTTAAATTATTTTCCTCATTGTTAAAAATCCCATGCATTAGAAGGTACCAGTCAGTGGAATCACACAGTGAGATATGTTGGCCAGCCGTCCTATTCATTCAGCACCAGCCGATCAAGTAGAGATTTCAGCACCACGGACAGTGATCTGTGTTAAACTGACCTCAGGTTCCTACACTGGCTACACAGAATTTTCTGTAAATAATTAAATGCCTCTATCCCCCTACATGTGGAAATGTTTCCCCCTCCCCCAGACCATTTCATGTTGTATCCTCATTATGTGTGTATTAGTTTGCAATATGGCTGTATGAGATGTCAGTCATTGACTTGTCGCTGATGCTCCCTGTTTCCTAAGTCTAGTTTTCTCAGATGAAGCAGTTCACACCTTAAGTTAGAAGAAGTTTCCTGTTAATTGCATCTGTTTGAACAGGGGTTCTTCACATATAGAGGAGAAAAGCCCCAACTTACAAATCAGCATCCATTTTTGTACGCTTTCTGTGAATGACGTCCCCGCACAGGATCACCAGATGCAAGACGACCACACTTTGTGCTACTTGTATGTTATGTTAGCAAACCACATACATCTACATTTCTTGCATTCTGTCATTTGCAGTGTTTGTGATTAGTTATTGTTATTGTTATAGTTATTGTTCAGTGTTCATTCATCTTTGGGATTTTGGTGTTATTTGTTTGATATACTGATGTTTATATTTTTGCAATTTTATCAGTATACAGTATATTTGATTTTGCTGTTCTAAAATGTAGTTTGAAATATTTTGTCATCTTTTCTTACTTTAACATTTATCTTGTTAAAATACAGAAATGGACTGTTTTCTTGAGCCATAGTGTTTTATTCTACATCACAGATAATGCGTACATTCATAAAAGTAAGTGGTGATATTTTGCTCAGTATTGGTTCAAGTTCAGATACTTCAGGTTTTTATTAGACAAAGCATTTTGTGCATGCAAAGCCATTGATTTATTTTTAAAACAACTGCACTGTGATATTTTTAACAAAAACAGCATATTGTCCTATTTTCAGCTCTAAGCATCATATGGGCCTCTTACTGGCTTTCCAACGGCTTTTGGGGTCACATGATGGTCGATAATGATATTTCAGGCCTTTCTTGAAATCACTTTAAAAATTGATCTGGAATATATCGATTTATACTATAATTTGTGCAAATTAACACAAATGGGGTGATTTTGACCACAAACAATAATTCATAGTTGGAGGGTAACATTCCTCTAGATTGCAAAGGTACTGATACTAAAACCTGTGACCTCAAAAAGTACAAAGAACTGGAGCAAAAGAAAAATGGTGAAAGCTGTCAGAAACAGACAGGAAACTATATGGATGTTTTAGAAGAGGTAGATGTGGTCCAGTTGGCTGTATTAGTGTCTATGTGTCCTCTGTATGACTGGCATCCTGTCCAGGGTGTACTCCATCCCCATGCCCTGTCCTGTTTGGGATAGGCTCCAGGCCCCACAGCCCTCACCAGGATGAGAGGTTAGAAGATAGATGGGTGGATCCCGGAGAGATGCTCATAACCCTAATTTGTTGTTCTGTATCCAACCAGCTACTCTAATATTTTTCATTATTTTTAAATGAGTTTTAGGAATGCCTTTCGCAGTCTAACTGACAAAGCAGGTTTTTGTGATCTAATGAACTGCCATGCCTTGTGATGGACTGCCGCCCCTCCTGGGAGATTCTCTGCCCTGTGATAGGTTGGCACCCCCCTCCTGGCTTTTTCCCTGCCCTGTGATAGGTTGGCACCGCCCCCTGCTTATTCCCTGCACTCCTAAAGGGCTGGTGTCCCCATCTGGGTTATTCCCTGCCCTGTGATGGGTTGGCACCCCCCTCCTGGCTTTTTCCCTGCCCTGTGATAGGTTGGCACCGCCCCCTGCTTATTCCCTGCACTCCTAAAGGGCTGGTGTCCCCATCTGGGTTATTCCCTGCCCTGTGATGGGTTGGCACCCCCCTCCTGGCTTTTTCCCTGCCCTGTGATAGGTTGGCACCGCCCCCTGCTTATTCCCTGCACTCCTAAAGGGCTGGTGTCCCCATCTGGGTTATTCCCTGCCATGCGATGGGTTTGCCACCCCCTCCTGGGTTCCTCCTTGCATTGCGCCCATTATTTTCAGGTATATATTCCAGAGACCTGTAACCCTACATGGGACAAGTGGCTGTGGAACGTGAATTAAGTGATTAATTAATCAAATTACAAACAAATTAATAAATAATCATCTCTCCTGTTTGCACCACTGTCCTATTTTCAGTATTCACTATTACATTTGAGTTGGCCTCCTGTCCAGGGTGAGCACCAACCTTGTGCCATATGCTGCTGAGGAGAGGCTACCAGCCCGTTTGCTAGATGGATGGATGATGGATGGATGGATTTATTTCACTGAACAATTCAATAAGCTCTGTAATAAATATAATTAAACTGGCAGTTAACATTCTCTGGCTGTCTAAATGCTCTTCTTTTTTGTCTCGCATTCTTCACATGTAGCCTGTGTAATAGTACAGGTGTAGCTGGTCCTGGTCCCTATAAGGGAAAACTCTATTTTATAAAAATCCGTGACTGCAATGAAAAAACTAAAAATGCAAAAACTCTTGTATTTTGGTTGCCTACTTATGCTTATGGTTAGGGCTGAGTAGGGGTTAAGTTAGCATTAGCATTTTTCCCATAGAAATGAATGAGCGGTCCCCATAAGGATATGTGTGTGTGTGTGTGTGTGTATAGGTGTTTCATTGATCACTATGACTATGCTCTAAATGATTTAAGCGGATTTAGCTTAAGTTGTAACTTTTCATGTGGAATGAACTGCAATGTCTCTGAATTAATTTAATTAATACTCATTAAGGTCAGTTCATTTACAATTCCTAATTTCAGGAGCCAGTTAAAAAATCTAATTCATTTACAAGTATTTCTCCTATAATGCGTAATACATGTTTACAATAATTCCCAGGGAAAGCATTTCCGGTAAGGCACTGCTCATTGACACAGATTATAAAGCTTGTTAGACTATGCAACATTATTTAGCAGGGCTGAGAGAAGGTGAGAGCTCCCCTAGTGGCCGCAGAAGTGCATTTCCTTAGAGCAGATATAACGGGTGGCAGCCTCATTGCTTTTTAATCACAACTTGGGATAGAACAACAAATTTAATCATTCTGCTCATTTAATATTTCGATTTTAATTAGGTTTAATTTTTGGATATCCATGTTTACATAATATTTAGAATCCCACTGCAGTTGAGAATGGAATGCCACAGATATTAGTCTCCACCACATATCATTGCTTGTTTTACTTCAGGATTCCTTTGGTTGTTTAAACTGATTGCTCTGTATCAGTTGGCTTTGTGTGTTTTGAGACGTATAATTGCCAAAGAGTTCTGAAAAGCTGATGGTTTAGATACCAGAATTAGTATGAGCAGGACCTAATGTGTTTTCTTATGGTGGGGATGTTAGAAGACATTGAGGTTTTTTATTCTATGTACATCCAATCTTAGCCTCCCACCCAAGATCACTCCATGGAGCACGAACCAACACACCCCACCAAGATCCGTTTTAGCTGTGGTAGCCAATATATTTGGGGATTTATGCACTTGTCCTATTCAACATCATAACAGTGAATTAAAAATCTACTAAATCAAAGGCAGTACCATGTCATGCTATGCAAATATACATATACATACAGCTCAGGCTCTTTTCTGCAAATATAAGGCTACAAGGCCAAGTGTGGGTAATCAAAATGGCCTTACATTAACAAATACATCACCCCAAAAAAGCATTACATGAGCAATCACAGCTATTCCATTTTTTTTTTTATCTCAACAGAGAACATCTTGCAAGATCAGTATTTGGGAGAGTTTCCTTCATGACGGTGGGTGAAATATACCACAGCTGCAGAAAAGCCCAGTCTTGGCAGAATAGCCATATTAATGAGCTCTTGAGCAAAGACCTTTACTCCCAAAGGGACAGAAAACTGTATCAGGCCATGCTGGCAAAGACCCTTGTTTCAAACCTGGTATCACTTTGCGTTGAATGCTGAAAAGGGCCCTTTAAATACATTAGGTATGTTATTTGCTAAACTTGGGTTTACTTTACTCATAAAAAGTAATATCCCAATTTACCCAAACGAGTGAGTACAAATATTGATTTGAAATATTAATTAATGTTAATATTAAAATTAATTAATATTAATATTGAAATATTGATTTGAGTAAATCTTATAGGATAGTACTGTGACAGTGGGTAGACTATAGCTTTATTTATTTAAAATGTTTCTTAGAATTGGGTATAAAGTCAACCCAAAAAAGTGAGTGCAAATTGTTACATCATTCAATCTGAGTAAATTCTACAGTTTATTTTTTTCCAGTTCATGTACAGAATTACAGTACATTACAGTATTTTATCGACAAGGTTCTCATAAATATTGCCCAGAAAGCATTTTTTCTACAGTATTGTACTATTTTAAACAGTATGTTACTGTAAAAATGTCACTGTTTATTACAGCAGGGGTGCAGATTG
This sequence comes from Paramormyrops kingsleyae, assembly GCF_048594095.1. Taxonomy (NCBI): domain Eukaryota; kingdom Metazoa; phylum Chordata; class Actinopteri; order Osteoglossiformes; family Mormyridae; genus Paramormyrops; species Paramormyrops kingsleyae. The sequence continues at coordinate 22,732,444 of NC_132820.1, read as the reverse complement.
AACCCATGACCCTGGAGGCGTGAGGCTATAGTAGGAGCAACGGACCACTATTCATACTATGAGAAATGATGTATTTTTAATCATATATTGTAACTGATATGTCGTTACACTGCTTGTGTATGCTTTGCACCTTGCCTTTCTCCCTTACTTGTGTTTCTTGTTCTCCACACCTTGTGAGCTTCAACATGAATTGATTGATTGTTTTTCATAAAGCCCCAGGTTAGTTAGGTCCAGTCTCCTGGAAAATCACTAGAATGTGTCCTTGCCTTTGGAAGCTAAGAGCGTCTTATTTTCAGGGAGAGCCCTGTAATATTTAGTTTAATAAATTATTTTAATTGATAAACCTTCATACTGATAATCCTCTTGTAGTGGTCCTAAAAGAAAACATGACTAAAGATATTATCCATTTTAGTACAGACACATTTCACGATTCAGTAACCTGACTTGTCCAATAGATGGCAGTGTAGTACTTCGACTAAGACGTGCTATGAAATTGCCGGTAAAAACGGAAAGCTGGTTTTCCATTTTAAACGTTTGTTTAGAAATAAGTCCCTCAGGCTTGGCATATAGTAGTGGAAAAGGCTAAATTTGTATTTCACGAAAACATTTAAAAGAGTTTGGGGCAGCATTTGTAATTATCCATTTTGTCCTATACACTGTAACAATAGGGAAGCTGCCCTGCATAATCTATAAGTCCACAGAAGTGGCATGTAGAAATGAGGCCCCAGAACATGTGATATATTGCCAGGAAGGTCGGAATTTGTACTTTACAAAAATTTTAGATTGAAGATTCAAAAGGTTTATTCGTCATGTAAACAGTTGTACACACACAACATGTAGTGGAATGTAACCCTGGTCACTCTGAGCAGCTGTGCATGATAAGAGAGTAACAAAATATAGAAAAAATAAGAAAAATAATAAGATAAAAAATATATGAAATGTTCAGCTGTACATAATCTATACATAAGTTATAGGTAAGAGGTATATAAGTGCAATGTGCAAGAGGCCTGAGGTATGTGCCAATGATTTGGACAGTGTGAAGCAGCACCTAGAGGCATTGAGTATTGTCCTGATTTAGGAGCATTATGACCTGGGGGAAAAAGCTCCTCTTTAACCTTTCCGTTCTAGGATGCATTTCCCAAGACCATAGTGGAGCAACACTGTTGCAAAATTGCGTAGTTCGAACTACAGTTCTTGAGCTGTAGTTAGAAGCTTAGTCCCAGGTAAATACATCAGCGATGGTGGAAAATGCAGTCTAATAAGGGTATAGTCACCGTGTAAGTAAGAAATTTAATAATCTTTCATAACTAATAAGGAATAATTTAGTTCTATGATCACATATAATGTGATGTTGTCTAAAAATGTAGTTTGAAATGTAATTGTTGTGTGGGTCTCTGGTCATAAGTACGGTAACTGTCGGTAGTGAGCAATAGGGACACCTTGCTGGGTGATGCGGGAAGAATCCTCTGTGTGACCCGTCTGTACGTTGACGTCGAAATTCAACTCACCAGTGGCACTTGCACTCTCATCTAGCACATATTGTATGTTCTAGTCACTCTTTGCCTTCTTCTCATGTTTAGAAACATGTGTGAACAGTTTTGAGTCATTGTGTTTAAATGATGACTGGTGGCTGTGCTGAACTTCTGCAGCCTGTGTTTTCTATTTTGCATCAAAGTTCACCACAGTGCAAAATGTGTTTTGATGAATGGGAATGTGTTTAGAGTTTTGCTCAAATCTGCAAATTGTGTTTAAAGTTTCACCAAAAGAGTGATTGATTCAATAAATGAGTTTTGGCAATTGGAAGTTTTGTTCCAAGAATGAGGTTTAGTCTTTTAGCAATTCAGAAAAACTGTAACAGAAACATAAGGCAAGGTAAACTTTAACTTACCAAAGCTCCTTGGGGCGGTCAAACCAGATGTGTCCAGTTTATACAGATACTGCACAGTTAGGGGTAAAAGGCTGTTATGGGCAGGGTTAATCAATTGTACAGTTGTGCTTAAAATGGGGTATAAAATCCTTCAAATACTACAAAAGTTATGTAAGAGAACTTTTGTTTTTTGTTTTGTAAACAAGTACACCTACTCTTACAGTTTTAGACTTAACAGTTTTTAAAGAATTTTGTATTATATTATATTACATTATACTATATTATATTATATTATATTATATTAACATGACTATAGTGAATGTCTGTCAGCCCCTTTTGACAGAAGGGCCTTTTAGCTATGTTTACACAGAATCTGAGCCGGAAAAGTCAGGGGTAGAACTAATTTGCGATAATGCAAAAAACAGTGTGAGAGGAATGGATGTGTGGTTGCAATGACATATAACATCACACGGTATGTGTAAAAGTCATTTGAAGACTGAATTGTGTTACAGTGGAAAAAAAACACAACAGCACAATAAAGGGCAAGTGACTCAGGCAAAGTCAGTCAGAAGGGTGTGTGAACATGCTTGGCAAACTGGGTGATAAGTATAATGATGAATGCCTGCTCACCAATAAGTTCATGCTTATTTCCTTACAGTATCTCTTGAGGAGGCCTGCCAATGGTGTGGACAGTTTCAGAATAAAGATGGTGACTGGGTGAGGGAAATTACTGTAGTCATTTGATAGATGTGAAAATATGGCTACTTGTCCTATACTGTATGTTGTTAATCCCACTGTAGATACTCTGTGATGGATGCCAGAGGTGGCAACACCGTGTCTGTACTGGCATGACCAAGAGCCAATTCAAACACATAACAAATGTTAAATGGTATTGCACAGCTTGTGAAGAGGAGTCTTCTTTATAAAAATGCAGCCACACTACAGTGGTATGCAAAAGTCTGCAACCACTTGTTAATTTAGCATTTTTTCCAACTTTTGACCTTTTACTTTTAACTCCTTCATTGAGCCAATATATTTATTTGAAAACAATGTTACAGGGGACACAGTAATAAAAATCAAGTTTTTATTCTAGCTTGGATTTACTAAACTGAGTTTGTTTGTTAAAGCTCCCATGTCAGTTGTCTTATTGAGTAATATGCGTAATGTACTTCTCTGGCCAAAGGTGCAAAATAAATGACTATACTTCATATATAGTAGAACAGACATGCGTCAAGCTTTCTTCATGTTCGTGTAGGTGGCCTTGAAAAAGGACTTTTTGTGTCTCAGTGATGGCTCAGTATCTGGTGGGCCACACTTTGTTCTTCATCACCTGCCTGCACCATGTTGGCATTGAGTGAACCAGTTTGATGAGGTGATCATGGCTGATAACATGATTCCAGGCTGCAATGAGTGACTCAGTCAACTCATGTTCTGATTTTGGGATGTCTCTTGGATATCTCCAAAGCCACCTTGTGCCACAAGTTCTCAATTGGATTCAGATCGGGAGATTGGGCAAGCCAGTCAATTGATCGATGTTGTTCTGATGCTTCCAGTTGATCACCTGTTTGGTGCAATGGCACGGTGCATTGTCAGCTTGGAACAGGAACCGGCCTTTAAACAGCTGCTGCACTGATGGCACCATACACTTTTGCAGTACTGTGATGTACCATTCCGTCAAAGATGTGCAGACGTCCGACGCCACTGGCAGCCATGCAGCCCCAGACCATGACCTTCAAAGGATGCTTCACAATGAGATTGAGTCACTCAGGCTTGAACTCCTCTCCAGGAAACCTCCTCACCTAGGTGTCTGCCTGGCTACCAAACAGGCAGAAAGTGCTTTCATCGCTGAAAAGCACCTTTTCCCACCGTTTCACATGTCTAGCGTGAGTTCTTCCGTGTCCAGTCAATCCGGTTGCACCTTTGGACATCAGTCATCAGTGGCTTGTTGCGTGCCTTGCAACTCTGCAGACCAAACTGCGGGAACCGGCAACAAACTGTTGATAAGGTGACACTGACATGACAGCTGTCTGACCACTCACGCAGTAGCTGAGGTGAGGTGATTGCTCAATGGAATGCGTCAAAGTGCGTGATCCTAGCATGATTTTGATGCATGTGGATGACCAGACCGAGGCATGTCTGCCACCAAACTCGCTTTCTTCTCATGTACAATCTGTGACTGCAGCCGACTTTGCTAGTAATCTGGCAGCATGAAAATCCATGAAAATTTGTTGTTCCAAGGAATATTTCTTAAATAATAGTTTATTTTCATTTTTAATTCTTCATTCTGCAAATGCAGATTTGTTTGTTTAATAAATGGTGTTGTTCACAAATCTACTAAAAGTCATTTGAGAACATGGCAATTCACTACTTTTCATGGTTCAAGGGCCTATAAACATGCACTTATCTAGTTGAAGCTGGATTTGAACCAGCAACCTCTGGATTACAAACCCACATACTTAGACTACTGAGCTATACACTTACACTGAACTAGTCTAAGTTGTAACTTTTCAAGTGGAATGAATTGCAATGTACCTGACTATTATACTCATTAAGGTCAGTTCATTTACAGTTCCTACTTTCAAGAGCCAGCCACCAATCTAATTAATTTTTAAGTACACCTCCTGTAATATGTAATACACGTTTAAGTTAATTTCCAGGTAAGCATTTCAGGCAAGGCAGTGCTCATTGACACAGATTATAAAGTTTGTTTCACTCTGCAGCTCCTTGGACCTGCCCACTCTCCTGAAGACCAATAGCTCTGATGTATATTTGCATAGCATGACAGGGTACTGCCTTTGTTTTAACCTTTCACCATGATGGTGTTGAATAGGGCAACAGTATAAATACCCAAGAAACTTTAAGTAGTGACTGCATTTCCAACAGTGGATCCTAGTAGGATCTATTGGTTTATGTTTTATTGTGGGTACTTGTGTGGTATCTTGAAAGATGTATGTCCATGGAAAAATGAAAAAAAAAAAGTGTTTGCTCAATGCTTGTTTTCCTGCTGCATCCTCATAACAAGCCATCTCAGGCACGAGAACTATGCACAGTTTATTTCTAGCAGCTAGAGTGATAATTTAGCCACTAACCACCCAATTTCCCTGAATATTAAACCTCCTTTCCAGGCTAGATGAAAATTAACATCATACCCAAAATAAAGCAACTGCTCAAGTACCTAATAGAGTAGGACTTGTCATGGCATTCACATAATTAAAACCAGCAATAATTCCAATTGCTGACACAGATCCCTAGCTGAAAAGCTATTACTCTGGGCCAACAAATAAGTACTTCTACATGGAAGAGACTTATATCTGTGGCATTCCATTTTCAGTTGCGGTGGGTTTCTAAATTTGGGCTTCCAAAAATCAAGCCTAATAAAAAAATTTAAATATTAAATGAGCAAATTGATTTGATTTGTCCTTCTATCCCACCTTGTGATCTAAAAAGCAATGAGGCTGCCACACATAATATCAGCTCTATGGAAATACAGTCCCATAGCCACTACGGGAGCTCTCACCTTCTTTCACAATTGTGTTGTGCAGTCTAACAAATGGCCCTTAAGCCATGAACAGTAGTGAATGTAGTGAATTACTATGTTCTCACATTACTTTTTGTAGTTTTGTGAACAACACCATTTATTAAACAAATAAATATGCATTGGCAGAATGAAGAATTACAAATGAAAATAAACTATTATTTAAGAAATATTCCTTGGAACAACAAATTTTCATGGATTTTCATGCTGCCAGATTACTAACAAAGTCGGCTGCAGTCACAGAGCAGTTGTAAAGATTCTACAAAAGAAGAAAGCGAGTTTGGTGGCAGACACGCCTCGGTCTGGTCATCCACATGCATCAACATCATGCTAGGATCATGCACTTTGACGCATTCCATTGAGCAATCGCAAGTTGACCTCACCTCAGCTACTGCGTGAGTGGTCAGACAGCTGCCATGTCAGTGTCACCTCATCAACAGTTTTGTCTGCGGGGTTGCAAGGCACGCAACAAGCCACTGATGACTGATGTCCAAAGGTGCAACCGGATTGACTGGACACGGAAGAAGTCACGCTGGACATGTGAAACGTGGGAAAAGGTGCTTTCCGGCGATGAAAGCACTTTCTGCCTGTTTGGTAGCCAGGCAGACACCTATGTGAGGAGGTTTCCTGGAGAGGAGTTCAAGCCTGAGTGGCTGAACCTCACTGTGAAGCATCCTTTGAAGGTCATGGTCTGGGGCTGCATGGCTGCCAGTGGCATCGGACGTCTGCACATCGTTGACGGCATGGTCAGTGGGACCAAGTACATCACAGTACTGCAAAAGTGTATGGTGTCGTCAGTGCAGCAGCTGTTTACAAGCTGGTTCCTGTTCCAAGATGACAATGCACCGTGCCATTGCTCCAAACAGGTGATCAACTGGAAGCGTCAGAACAACATCGATCAATTGACTGGCTTGCCCAATCTCCCGATCTGAATCCGATTGAGAACTTGTGGCACAAGGTGGCTTTGGAGATATCCAAGAGACATCCAAAATCAAAACATGAGTTGATTGAGTCACACTGTAAAAAATGTCCGTAGATTTAACAGTAAAATACCGTATAAATGCTACCGGATAAAACCATATTCCACAAAACATGCGATAACCTTAGAATTTACAGTGAAAAACCGTAATAAGTTTTACAGAGTAAGACGTTACATTTCACAGTTAAAAACATATGAAAATATGGTTTATTGCAGTAAAATTAACAATATACTGCACTGTAATCCCGAATAAGTTGGCAAAACTCAAAAAATTTGAGGTAATCAGTTACATCAAATTTTTTAAGTTATGAAATTTCCAGTTTTAAGTAAACAGAAAAATCTAGTTTTGAGTTTGTTGTACTCATGCAAAATAATTTGTTCTTACTTAAAATACCCAAGTTACCCTGTTTATACATTTTGAGATCAATTAACATTTTTTTTAATATCTCCCAACATTCACTTGTTCACTTTTTTTAAGTGTACTTATATATTTAAGTTAACTCAACATGAAAATGTAACTTAAAGCTGTTTAACAATGTTCTTATATTTGACTGCAAGTCCCCATGGGGAAACTGCCTTTTAGGTCTCCCTCAACTTGCTCTTTGTAAGTAAGTTGTCCATGAAGGGCAGCCACTCATGGCTGTGCCCAGGAAGCTGGGGGTTAAGGGCCTTGCTCAAGGACCCACAGACATGCTGAAACTGGATTTGAACCGGTGACCTTGTGATTATTGGCACACAGGCTTAGCCCACTGAGCCATACAGAACACATGGACCCTGTTGCTTGAGTACAAGAACTTTTATAAATAAATTACAAATATCAACTCTAAACACAGAAAGCATACAATAGGTATTTTAGACATCCAGAAATTGTGCAAATGTTGCAAAAGTAGTCAAGTAGAAAACAATTTGAATAGTGGAATATAATCGTGTGCATTATATGTGTGTATGATCAGCAGGGTTTAAATATGAGTACAGTCAATCAATTTCAATACATCTATATTGTACAGCACAATACTATATACAGTACTATACGCTATATACAATATCTATACAGTATCTAAGTAGTATTGCATTTGTAAAATGCAACTAGAAAACCGCTTGTCTCATGCTGTCTTGCCATGCTTCCCCGAAGATAATACTTGTTACAGTTCGCATCAGTTAGCATAGCACTGCGCTAGCAGACCATAGCTGCTCTGGGTAAAATTGTTCTAAAATACGTTACACAGCAAATGTGCAAGTGTTAAATTAACACTGCATACTGTTTATATTGGCCCACAGCATTCAGTGTTACCTATAATACTTTACAGTGTGCAGTTCACTCAATGCCAATATGGTGCAGGCAGGTGATCAAGAACAAAGTGTGGCCCACCAGATACTGAGCCATCACTGAGACACAAAAAGTCCTTTTTCAAGGCCACCTACACGAACATGAAGAAAGCTTGACGCATGTCTGTTCTACTATATATGAAGTATACACATTTATTTTGCACCTTTGGCCAGAGAAATACATTACGCATATTACTCAATAAGACAATTGACATGGGAGCTTTAACAAACAAACTCAGAAAAGTAAATCCAAGCTAGAATAAAAACTTGATTTTTATTACTGTGTCCCCTGTAACACTGTTTTCAAATAAATATATTGGCTCAACGAAGGAGTTAAAAGTAAAAGGTCAAAAGTTGGAAAAAATTCTAAATTAACAAGCGGTTGCAGACTTTTGCATACTACTGTAGTGTGGCTGCGTTTTTATAAAGAAGACTCCTCTTCACAAGCTGTGCAATACCATTTAACATTTGTTATGTGTTTGAATTGGCTCTTGGTCATGCCAGTACAGACACGGTGTTGCCACCTCTGGCATCCATCACAGAGTATCTACAGTGGGATTAACAACATACAGTATAGGACAAGTAGCCATATTTTCACATCTATCAAATGACTACAGTAATTTTCCTCACCCAGTCACCATCTTTATTTTGAAACTGTCCACACCATTGGCAGGCCTCCTCAAGAGATACTGTAAGGAAATAAGCATAAACTTACTGGTGAGCAGGCATTCATCATTATACTTATCACCCAGTTTGCCAATCATGTTCACACACCCTTCTGACTGACTTTGCCTGAGTCACTTGCCCTTTATTGTGCTGTTGTGTTTTTTTTCCACTGTAACACAATTCAGTCTTCAAATGACTTCACTAACACTGTTTTCAAATTCTTGGCATAGCAATCTGACTTTTCCGGCTCAGATTCTATGAAAACATAGCTATAAAGCCATTCTGTCAAAAGGGGCTGACAGACATTCGCTATAGTCATGTTATTTTAATATAATATAATATAATATAATACAAAATTCTTTAAAACCTGTTAAGTCTAAAACTGTAAGAGTAGGTGTACTTGTTTACAAAACAAAAAACAAAAGTTCCCTTACATAACTTTTGTAGTATTTGAAGGATTTTATACCCCCATTTTAAGCACAACTGTACAATTGATTAACCCTGCCCATAACAGCATTTTACCCCTAACTAGCACCGGATCCCCACAGGGCTGTGTGCTGAGCCCCCTCCTATACTGCCTCTACACCCACGACTGTAGTCCGACCCACAACAACAATCTCATCGTCAAGTTTGACGACGACACTACGGTGGTCGGACTCATCTCTAAGGGAGATGAGGCAGCCTATAGGGATGAGGTCCTGAAGCTGGAGGCCTGGTGTTCAGAGAACAATCTGACTTTGAACACCAAGAAAACTAAAGAGATCGTTGTTGACCTCAGGAGGCACGGCACCGACCTAACCCCCTATACATCAACGGTGAACGCGTGGAGAGGGTCCATACTTTCCGGTACCTAGGGGTCCTCATCTCGGACAATATCTCATGGACCGAGAACATCACAGAGGTCGTCAAGAAGGCACAGCAGCGGCTCCACTTCCTGAGAGTCCTCAGGAAGCTGAATCTCAACCAGGATCTGTTTCTGACCTTCTATCGCTCGTCCATTGAGAGCCTCCTGACGTATTGCATCACAGTGTGGTACGGCAGCTGCACCATGGCAGATAAGGAGAGGCTTCATAAAGTTGTCAAAGCTGCCCAGAAGATCATCGGCTGCCCTCTCCCCTCTCTTATGGACATATACACCTCCCGCTGCCTCAGCAGAGCAAGGAACATTATCAAGGACACATCCCACCCTGGCTCTGATCTATTCAACCTGTTGCCCTCAGGAAGACGCTACAGGTGCATCAGGACTAGGACAGACAGACTCCGGAACAGTTTTTTCCCTAGAGCCATACTCACACTGAACACACACTGAACACACACTGTACACACACTGAATACACACAGAAAACAATCACTCCCCCTACTATGGTCTTCCTCCCCTTTCCCCCTTTCTCCCTTTCACACACACACTAAAAAATCTTACCACATCTATTTATTATATATTATCACTGTGTAATAATCCGGTCAATGTGAAATTGTGCATTCGTTCACTTTATATACATATGCTAGTGCAATAAGATATATTACACTGTCACTTTAATACTTTCTATTTGTTTACATTGCTTATTTTTATACATATTTTATACATACTTTAGATACTACTTCTCTTTTTATATTTTATATGTATATGTTTGAGCACTGACCCAAGGAGATGCTTTTCATCTCATTGTATATGTAAAAAATGTATAATGACAATAAAAGGCATTCTATTCTATTCTATTCTAACTGTGCAGTATCTGTACAAACTGGACACATCTGGTTTGACCGCCCCAAAGAGCTTTGGTAAGTTAAAGTTTACCTTGCCTTATGTTTCTATTACAGTTTTTCTGAATTGCTAAAAGACTAAACCTCATTCTTGGAACAAAACTTCCAATTGCCAAAACTAATTTATTGAATCAATCACTCTTTTGGTGAAACTTTAAACACAATTTGCAGATTTGAGCAAAACTCTAAACACATTCCCATTCATCAAAACACATTTTGCACTGTGGTGAACTTTGATGCAAAATAGAAAACACAGGCTGCAGAAGTTCAGCACAGCCACCAGTCATCATTTAAACACAATGACTCAAAACTGTTCACACATGTTTCTAAACATGAGAAGAAGGCAAAGAGTGACTAGAACATACAATATGTGCTAGATGAGAGTGCAAGTGCCACTGGTGAGTTGAAGTTTGACGTCAACGTACAGATGGGTCACACAGAGGATTCTTCCCGCATCACCCAGCAAGGTGTCCCTATTGCTCACTACCGACAGTTACCGTACTTATGACCAGAGACCCACACAACAATTAAGTTTCAAACATTTTCAGACAACTTCACATTATATGTGATCGTAGAGCTAAATTATTCCCTATTAGTTATGAAAGATTATACAATTTTTTACTTACACGGTGACTATACCCTTATTAGACTGCATTTTCCACCATCGCTGACGTATTTACCCGGGACTAAGCTTCTAACTACAGCTCGTGAGTTGTTTGAAATACGCAACTTAAGGACAGTGTTTGCGAACGTTCCTTCGAATTATGGTTTTGGGAAACGCACCACAGAACGGAAAGGTTAAGGAAGAGCTTTTTCCCCCAGGTCATAATGCTCCTAAATCAGGACAATACTCAATGCCTCTAGGTGCTGCTTCACCCTGTCCAAATCATTGGCACATTCCTCAGGCCTCTTGCACATTTCACTTATGTATAGATTATGTACAGCTGAACATTTCATTTTTTATCTTATTATTTTTCTTATTTTTTCTATATTTTGTTACTCTCTTATCATGCACAGCTGCTCAGAGTGACCAGGGTTACATTCCACTGCATGTTGTATGTGTACAACTGTGTACGTGACGAATAAACCTTTTGAATCTTGAATCTTCAATCTTGAATTTTCGTAAAGTACAAATTCCGACCTTCCTGGCAATATATCACATGTGCTGGGGCCTCACTTCTACGTGCCACTTCCGTGGACTTTTAGTTTAAGATTATAGATAGCAGCTTTCACATGGTTACAGTGTACAGGGCGAAATGCACATTTAGAATTCCTGCCCCGGGCACTTTCATGCATTTCCGTATAGTACAAATTGCCAGCTTTCCGGCAATATATCACATGTCCCAGGGCAGGATTTCTACGTGCCACTTCCGTGGACTTTTAGTTGAAGATTATTTATGGCAGCTTCCCCATGGTTACAGTGTACAGGGCGAAATGCACATTTAGAAATCCTGCCCTGGGAAGTTCCATGCATTTCCGTATAGTACAAATTGCCAGCTTTCCGGCAGTATATCACATGTCCCAGGGCAGGATTTCTACGTGCCACTTCCGTGGACTTTTAGTTGAAGATTATTTATGCCAGCTTCCCCATGGTTACAGTGTACAGGGCGAAGTGCACATTTAGAAATCCTGCCCTGGGAAGTTCCATGCATTTCCGTATAGTACAAATTGCCAGCTTTCCGGCAATATATCACATGTCCCAGGGCAGGATTTCTACGTGCCACTTCCGTGGACTTTTAGTTGAAGAATATTTATGGCAGCTTCCCCATGGTTACAGTGTACAGGGCGAAGTGCACATTTAGAAATCCTGCCCTGGGAAGTTCCATGCATTTCCGTATAGTACAAATTGCCAGCTTTCCGGCAATATATCACATGTCCCAGGGCAGGATTTCTACGTGCCACTTCCGTGGACTTTTAGTTGAAGATTATTTATGGCAGCTTCCCCATGGTTACAGTGTACAGGGCGAAATGCACATTTAGAAATCCTGCCCTGGGAAGTTCCATGCATTTCCGTATAGTACAAATTGCCAGCTTTCCGGCAGTATATCACATGTCCCAGGGCAGGATTTCTACGTGCCACTTCCGTGGACTTTTAGTTGAAGATTATTTATGCCAGCTTCCCCATGGTTACAGTGTACAGGGCGAAGTGCACATTTAGAAATCCTGCCCTGGGAAGTTCCATGGATTTCCGTATAGTACAAATTGCCAGCTTTCCGGCAGTATATCACATGTCCCAGGGCAGGATTTCTACGTGCCACTTCCGTGGACTTTTAGTTGAAGAATATTTATGGCAGCTTCCCCATGGTTACAGTGTACAGGGCAAAGTGCACATTTAGAAATCCTGCCCTGGGAAGTTCCATGCATTTCCGTATAGTACAAATTGCCAGCTTTCCGGCAATATATCACATGTCCCAGGGCAGGATTTCTACGTGCCACTTCCGTGGACTTTTAGTGGAAGATTATTTATGGCAGCTTCCCCATGGTTACAGTGTACAGGGCGAAATGCACATTTAGAAATCCTGCCCTGGGAAGTTCCATGCATTTCCGTATAGTACAAATTGCCAGCTTTCCGGCAGTATATCACATGTCCCAGGGCAGGATTTCTACGTGCCACTTCCGTGGACTTTTAGTTGAAGATTATTTATGGCAGCTTCCCCATGGTTACAGTGTACAGGGCGAAATGCACATTTAGAAATCCTGCCCTGGGAACTTCCATGCATTTCCGTATAGTACAAATTGCCAGCTTTCCGGCAATATATCACATGTCCCAGGGCAGGATTTCTACGTGCCACTTCCGTGGACTTTTAGTTGAAGATTATTTATGCAAGCTTCCCCATGGTTACAGTGTACAGGGCGAAGTGCACATTTAGAAATCCTGCCCTGGGAACTTCCATGCATTTCCGTATAGTACAAATTGCCAGCTTTCCGGCAGTATATCACATGTCCCAGGGCAGGATTTCTACGTGCCACTTCCGTGGACTTTTAGTTGAAGATTATTTATGCCAGCTTCCCCATGGTTACAGTGTACAGGGCGAAGTGCACATTTAGAAATCCTGCCCTGGGAAGTTCCATGCATTTCCGTATGGTACAAATTGCCAGCTTTCCGGCAGTATATCACATGTCCCAGGGCAGGATTTCTACGTGCCACTTCCGTGGACTTTTAGTTTAAGATTATGGATGGCAGCTTCCCCACGGTTACAGTGTACAGGGCGAAGTGCACATTTAGAAATCCTGCCCTGGGAACTTCCATGCATTTTCGTATAGTACAAATTGCCAGCTTTCTGGCAATATATCACATGTCTCAGGGCAGGATTTCTACGTGCCACTTCCGTGGACTTTTAGTTGAAGATTATTTATGGCAGCTTCCCCATTGTTACAGTGTACAGGGCGAAGTGCACATTTAGAAATCCTGCCCTGGGAACTTCCATGCATTTTCGTATATAGTACAAATTGCCAGCTTTCCGGCAATATATCACATGTCCCAGGGCAGGATTTCTACGTGCCACTTCCATGTTTCAATATAACAGATGCTTTAATTGTAATATCCTTTTTATTTTATTTATTTCGTGTATTAATTCTGATAAAATGGCTTGTAGAGTGGCAACCACGTTTCTAGGTAGATATTTCACAGGAGTGCTTTCAAGCTGTACAGTATAGCTGTACTTATATGAGAAAATTTAATCAGATAACACCAAAACAGTTCAATAGTGCTTGGATGTGAGATCTACAGAAATACAGAATTACAATAAAATACTGACATGTTTGGTGAAAGACATATTTATTTACTATGATTTATTTTATTCGTCAGGAACAGGCATCCATGAACAGTGACGTTGGTAGCCATGGACATCCACATCTGTCTGACGGGACAAGAGAGGGGAAAAATGCAGATTATCCTCGACCAGAGAACGCTCAACAGATAATATATAGAACATTTTCACATGTTTAACAAATTAACAATGAAATTAATGTTAACATTAAGAACAATACGATTTCGGACATCCGTATTGTACTGACTGCGCAGTTGCACCGCAATGCTGAGCTCCTCCTTTTGTTTACGTTCGGCGGAATCCGGCGGAATCCGCATTTTACCCTCACCCGCATGAAAACAACAGCGAATCCGTGTACTAATCAGCGCGCGACAGGGGAAACTGAATTGCCCAGAACACCGGCGCTGGACCTTCTTCCCAGCACAGCTTCCAGGGGTGACCATGCCCAGCGACTCCCACAGCCAGGCTCCCTTCTCCGGGGACACACAGCGCATGGGGCTGCTGGAGACTTCCGGCAGTGCGGCCTCCTCCTAGCCCCGTAATGCCGCCTCCGCTGCCTCGGCTAGCCACCCCTGGCGGTCGCGCTACTTCTCCCAGTTGGTCAACTCACCGCTGAGCTGCTCCAGCTCCTGCTCCTCCGCAGGTTTCAGCAGCCGCTCACGGTCACGATGGTCCCGCTCCTGCTGCTTGTCAAGTCCGCGGCGCTCTGCAGCCAGCCGGGCCTCCCAGCTGCAGCACGTCTCCTCCCGCTCCAACAGAGCAGCCCCCGCCCGCTGCGGATTCTCCTCACTGACGAGCAGGGAGCTCTTGACGGCCGGTGAGTGGCAGGAGCGTCTTCAGGGCGCGCTGCGCGGGTCCGGTGCATCCTGGATCAGGGTTCCCACAATTCTGGCACAACCGACTGGCTAAGCAGTTTCTAGCGCCGAGGTGGTTAAAATGGTACGGTCCACATTAGCGGTGTCTGAAATTGTTTTACATAGAAATTTTCCTACAAGGTGAAGTTAGCTTTTGTTTTTTTCTTTACAGCAAAAGAAAAGTTTTAAGACCCCCCAAACTGCTATTTTTGTCTCTTTGGGGGAGTCTGGGTCTTGGCGGGGGTTACTGTACCCCCCAGTTCCCCCCGTAATTCGAACCATGTGTCTATGCTGCTGAAATGAGCCTTGCATATTGCGAGTTGGACCGAAATCATCTTAGTGAAGTTTAGTTTGGTATTTGTAAAGCTGGCCTATCCAGTCATGCAAAAGGTTAAACTTAATTAACTATATGCAGTGGTGTAAAATTCAGCTTTCTTACTTTTGACATGAATGAACTTACTTTAATTAATTAAGCTACATATCACCCATCCATGTTTCCTAGCATTTCCAGCACTGGAATGAAAATGATGCAGAGCTTAATTAAAGCACTGAACAGCTGTTGCCATCCCACCAGCAGGGGGCAGGGCTGCCCTTCATCATATCAAGCAACGCAGTGTGAGGCTTCCTATGCATCTTGCTCCCTCCCTCTCCGCCTTGGCTTTGTTCAGTCATCTTACTTTGTGTTTCTGTGCCTATGTGCTTTGCTTGTTTCAACTGGTTTTAGGATCTAAACTGGTTAAAGACCATGGAGTGGCTGGTTAAGGAGGCTCACCAAAGCCTACACTGTCTGTAGTCTACACTGCCTACCCCTCACCCAACACATCGTCAGTCTCATGACACCAGGCAGATAACATAAGAACATAAGAACTATACAAACGAGAGGAGGCCATTCGGCCCATCGAGCTCGCTTGGGGAGAACTTAACTAATAGCTCAGAGTTGTTAAAATCTTATCTAGCTCTGATTTAAAGGAACCCAAGGATTCAGCTTGCACTACGTTATCAGGAAGACTATTCCATACTCTGACTACACGCTGTGTAAAGAAGTGCTTCCTTAAATCCAGTTTGAAATGTTCTCCCGCTAATTTCCACCTATGGTACTGGAGTGTTAATACCAGAACATCCCGACTCCGGAACAGTCTGTACCCCCAGGCCAACAGAAGGATCAACTACTGCCACCCTCTGCCAGCTGTGCCCCCACCCCAGGCACTATGGTAATGGTCACCCAGCTCACTGCACTCTGCACCTTACATGCAGTTGCACCTGCTTTTTATACTGGACTGATAAGCACCAGTCACTTCATGCTGCAGTTTCTTCTTCCCTACGGTCCTCATATGCATGTATATTGTCATGTATAGGTTATGTAAGTTTTCTGGACTGATAAGCAGCAGCCACTTTGCACTGCACATTCCGATTCCATACCCATATCTATAGTTTACATTGTTATGTATAGTTCCTGTACTGTATGTATGCATGTCTGTTTTACATTGGTAACTACATATATTTCTTTATTCCATAAATTCTACAGATTAGTGGAATACCTGCATGGATTTAAATTCCCCGCTGCATTCCACTGTGCGTTTCTGTTTATCAGTGCCGTCCTTCCACGCACACGGACTCTGCCACGGGCATGTGCACACGTACGCCACACACTCACACACATCACGTACTTCACATACTCGCGTATCACATCTGCCATTTCCTACCTGCTTCACACCCCCATCAAGATTATCCATTGTTTGTTGCAGTTTCTGTTAAGCAAATAAATGCTTTTTTATTAAACCAATCGCTGTTTTGTGTTCATTTGGGTAGGACAGAAGCCAGCATACTATCCAAAGAAGCCCCACAGCCTTCAGGTATATTTATGTTCATTGTTGAACTACTTATCTGATGGGATTTGGTGGGATATGAGACTGATTAAATTACCAGTATCACCCAGCATCAACACATCCCAGTTTGCTGTTTTGACCACTTTAAATCATGCATAAGATGTTGCTTGTTGGCCATAACTGATTACAGAAGCATCATATACTTTGATGTGAACTAATGTGTAGCCAAACTGTTTTCCAGCAAGCTCACAGAATACTTTTTATTGCATAATTATTTTTATATTTGTTTTGAAGAATAAAATATAGTTATTAAGGAACTGTGTGTGGTTTATCTGTTAAACTGACCACTGAACTTTAACATAAACAGAGGAAACATCACATAATGCTATAATCACAATTAACACAAATGCTTCGTCAAGAACCCCTGGGTTACATCACAAGCGACTGTCTCTGTGAGTGAGTGGAGTCTTTGGCTCTGTAGCCCTTCGTGATGGTGTCTGTATCTCATGGCCTGCTGTTCCCTTGCACACTACTCTTCCAGTGTAGGTATTGAGGCACTGAGGTTGTCTGTCAGGTGGCTGAGGTGAGTAGAGTTGCACCACCTCTTCCAGTAGCTGCACCAGGACCCTCCCCGGTAGAGCTCAGCCTGGCAAATGGTCAGTATTAGGGTGTACTCACACTTGGCCCGGTTGCCTTATATAATGCCTGAGCATGATATAAGGCTTCAGGTGTTTCATTCAGACCCATTGCCAAAAGTGTATAAAATCAAGCACCTAGCCATGCAGTTGGGTTTACAATCATTTGTGAAAGAATGGGTCGTTCTGAAGATCTCAGTGAATTCTAGCCTGGTATTGTCATTGGATACCATCTTTGTAACATGTCAGTTTGTGAAATTCCTTTCCTGCTATATATTCCACAGCCAACTGTACGTGGTATTATTGCAAAGTGAAAGTGTTTAGGAACAGAATCCCAGCGACAAAGTGTCAGGCCACGTGAAGTAACAGAGTGCTAAGGTGCATAGTGCATACAAATTGCTAATGGTTTGTCGACTCAATAACTTTCTCTGGCATTAACTCCTGCACAAAAACTGTGTACTGGGAGATTCTTGGAATGGGCTTCCATGGCCTTGCAAGCTTCACATCACCAGACACAATGCCAAGCATCGGATGGTGTGGCGTAAAGCACACCACCACTGGCCTCTGGAGCAGTGGAAATGTGTTCTGCGGAGTGACCAAATCGTGCTTCTCTGTCTGGCAGTCAGATGGACAAGTCTGGGTTTGGCAGATGCCATGAGAACGTTACCTGCCTGATTGCATTGTGTCACCTGTAAAGTTTGGTGGACGAAGGATAATGGTATGGTTAGGGTACCATATTTGGTGAGATGAAAAAGAGGACGTGTCCGGGGATGTTTTTCACGTTCACTGGCCAATCAGACAACACTTCTTTTATAATAAGTGTTCCCTAATCATCTTGTAAAACGAAAATTCACGTCCGGTGAAGGCAGACTGTTGGGTTGAGATTGTGTATATATTATCACTCATGTGTATTCTTATGAATGTATAGCTTGTTTTATATGGCAACTGTGTAAGTGCTTAACAGTAATTTTCTATCACGTGCAGCAGACGAGCCCACCTCTGCTGTACGTTCTGTTGTTCCTATTTCCACTCCCACTTCCACATCCCATTCTATCCCACTCGAAATGTTGTTCACACCCACAATGTAACCTGATCACCTTAAAGTATAAATAAACCCTCTCATGGTGCCACATCCTTGTAGCTACACTGCGGTGTGCACCCTTGCAAGTAAAACAGCGCGTGTCTCATACTCTGTGGGCCAGCGGCCGGGGGGGGGGGCTGATCACTCTCTCCGACACAGACACAGAAAATATGAGTATATGTATATGGAAAGTATGTCTTTTTCAACAAAAGTTACAAAATGTTAAAAAAGCTAAACTTTTTTAAACCTAAAGCAAATAATGCAATTCACTATAATTTTTGGAAGTTGACTTCAGTCAATCATTCTTATGAGCCAAGTAGGCCTGTATACACTGAATTTGACATGATATATTCTATCCTAATAAATATTAAAACAAAGTCTTAAGGGAATAAGCAGAGGATTAGTTTTAAAGAAGCAAAAAAATATGTAATAATAAAATAAATTCAAATATAGATTGAAGTGCCCAGAATTTGGAAGAGTTTATGGCCGAGGTGGGAGGGGTCGGCGATGATCTCGCCAGGTCGCCTTTATGTTCTTGGGGCAGGTAGTGAATCACTGAGGTTGAGGCTGCAGCCAATGAGCTTCTCTGCTGCTTGGACGATGCCCTGCAGTCCTTATATAAAATATTTAATATTAATTGTTGTGTCTATCATTAGGAAAACAGCGATACTGAATGGGGAGTCTTAAGTTCACCACTACATTTTAACACCACGTTCCAGATCTACAATAACAGAACCTGAATGTATTATTTTACAAACGACCATTTCAACAGGGTGGTGCAGTGGTTCGTGCTGCTGCCTCACAGCAAGCAGGTCCTGGGTTTGGTCCTGGGTCCTATCTGTGTAGAGTTTGCACGCTGTTTGTGTGGGTTTTCACTGGGGGCTCCAATTTCCTCTCACGGTCAAAAAATGTGCAGGATAGGTTAATTGATTAGTCTAAATTGGCCCTGTAGTGTGTGGGCGACTGCCCAGGGTTGGTCCCTGTCTGTGCTCATTGTTCCTGGGATAGGCTCCCTATGACCCTGGTTGGGATTAAGTGGTTTCAGAAGATGGATGGATGGACAACCATTCTGTTGAATATATTTCATTATTCTAATTTCAGTTCCAAAAATGACTTGACCTTAAGAAGAAGTGTTCTTTACTTTTTAATCATTTTCCCACTTTTTGCTGCTGTTCTCTTTCAAGACGAAGGGAATAATGATAAACTGAGGTAAGCCTTCAGCAGCATTTACCTGGTCACACTGTAATGGTGTCACGTCGAGGGCAAGGACAGAGGCGAAGACAGGCATGGAGGAAAACCAAAAGGGGCTTTATTAAAGAAAACTACACTACAGGAAGGGCAAAGGAAACAGACCACAAGGGGTCCAAACAGGGTAGGGAGGATCAGGCAAGAACACTAGACACAGGACACACTGGGGAGCACATGCAGGCAGCAACATCAATGACTGCACTGAGGATCGCAGGACTGAAGGACACTTTTTACAGGGCATGTGAGGGAGCAGATGGGACAGCGGGGAAGACAGCAGGCTATACGTACACTAAGATGGGAGACAGAGTGGAAGAGGGCAGGACAAGACACCAGATGGGCACTGCTGCGGGACAAGGGCGCAGACACCGAACACCACTAGGGGACGAGACAGACAAGGGTAGGCAGGGGCAACACCAGGACAGGGCACTCTGGGGGCAAGACGGGACACCACTAGGAGAACTGGGGCCAGACTAGGGACAACCAGGATGATAGAACGTACATCACACACCAGGACAGGTCCACAGACGAGTGATAACACGGGACAAGAAACATTTCGTGTGGGTTACAGGAGCTGGGGAAGACAAGACAGGCCATTAACCATACAGAGGACAGAAGCGGAGCAAGGAACTATATGGAACCAAACACTAACAGGAACCAAACACGGGCAAGAAACCAGAAAAGACAGGGAACGCAGGGCACAACTGACACACAGACCAACACAGGGTGGACAGCTGAAGGGGACTGCAGGGCAGGAGGGCCCAGAGAAGCCGGAGCAGTGGCCACGGATGGTGGCTTTTCCCAAGGACAGTGGGCTGGAGACGTCTTGGACCTGGAGTGAAGACAGAAACAGAGGAAGGGAACAAGCAGAGGGTGTGGGGGGAACAAGACTGCAAGACAAGTTAAAGTTTATGGGAACACAGGTGACCTGTACAACATGCCCTTAATGAGGGATACGGTGCTTAATAAATAAACAATAAATAAAACACAAATACATAACAGGGCTAATCATCTTTATGTGTGTGCAGTTTAAACAATGAAATCAAATTAACTTACCTGGGGATTTTAGTAATTCTGGAATTATGAAAAATAATACTTTAAAGAGCAGTTTACAAATCTACTTAGAAATATACATTATTCTCTTAATAAACGTTAAACATTATTATGAAACATTCCACATATACATCTCAAAATTTATCACACTTAATTCATTATCTTTGATACTCTTTCAATTATTTTATGTTCCCCAAACAGCAGCAGCAGAACCACAACTTCATCTTCTTCATATTTTAGCTCTTCTCTATATAAAGAGCTGTACAAGCTCAACTTTAATATTAATTTCCCACCACTTCTACTTCTTCTATCTCTACCTGACCCACATCTATCTCTACACCGCCAGTTTCCTCCTGACCTCCTTCTCTATTTATAATCTCAACTAGTACATCACTTACTATTATTTCCAACATGGTTACATCACTCACCATGTCCGCACCCTCAATAATTACCTCCCCTACTTCTACCCCCACAATCTCAACATTTACATCCCCAGATTTTACTTCTGCAAGCCCAAACTCGCACACTTGGACTTGCACAGCCTCCACCTTCACATTTCCTTTCATATCCTCTGCCTTCAGGTAAATTTCCCCCCCCTTAACCACCTTTACATTCACCCCCACCTCACCTTGCTTCTCCTTGCTTCCATTTTGCATTTTATTAATGCCTACATTCAGGTCTGCGGCCTCCACCTGTACACTGGAGGTCACCCCCACATGTTTCTCCCTCTCTGCCACCTCCACCTTTTCCCCACTAATTGCACCCTTTACCTCACCTATCCCCTGAGTGCTCCTATTCTTCCTGACCTTCTTCTTTTTCTGAAGGTAGTACGTCTTATAAATTTCCCACTCTTCAGATGTCAGGCCATAATTGTTATGAAGAGTCTCAGAGCCTTTCATGCTCACACCCTCCCCTCCCTTACACCAGTCAGTCACACCTCCCAGTGCTCCCATAACCTCCCCAGCCTGGACAGTGGGGGGTGTTGCTGGTGAGTACTCCTCCAAACCTTCCTTATCTCGCCAGTCAATCACCTCGTCCCACAGGTCCCAGGCTCCCCAGTGCTGGTCGTTGGTCCAGGAAACAGCTCTCGCAATTCTCATTCTGGTGAATAAACAAGACATATAATTAACTAGCCATATGTGATACTCGCAAAGCCAAATCTGCACTGTATTATTTCAACTTCATTCCTAAATGCTATTCATCAAGAATGCCTATGGAAAGAGATGGAGCCTTCATTAGCTGCTCGTGGCGTCGAGGCTACTCCGGCAGTAACGGCTGAATTGCTAAAACTGCTTCACAATACAGCAGGGGCGTTGCTAGAGATTTTGGGCCCCATGAAAGCATATCATATTAGGCCCTCCAGTCCAAACCAATCCAGTAATTTTCCTAATTTTTAGGGGCCCTGTCACTCAGGGGCCCTTGGAATCGTCCTAGCTTTCCTCCCCCTTACGGCGCCCCTGCAATACAGTAAAGCTTGTGAAATTATGACGCTGCTTCGATACGCTATAACATCGCCATGGTACCGAACCTAGCAAAATGTTAATCTTACTTCAAGAACATGGGACATTTAAAAAGTAAACGTATAGGCGATCTTTGCAGAATAACATCTGAAGATGAAATGCATTATCACAGGCTGGATGAGTATAACCAATCATATCAACCATAAGTCTTATTGTTCTTAAGTTTAACACAAATATTTTCTCTTACCATTTAAATATAAACAATCATATTACAGTTTTTTTCAATTGCTAACAAGTGCTTACCTATACTTCAGATACTTTTTCCAAACACTTAACACAGACACACACCTACAAAACACAATTGGCCAAATGGCTAATTTTCCTCTCAAAAACACATTTTGTTAAACATATACTAGCACTTCATTTCAAAATACAATACACCTTTCTCTGCACACACTAACTTTACCAAAACACTGGAAATCTGACTCAAAATGAAATTATTCTGTCAAACAATAACGCATGTTTTCAGTTCACAAGGTACATGCAGTCAATCAAAGTGCACCAGGTTTCAAAATACTGGCAATCTTTGGCATTACAAAAACTACATAGACTCTGTTTCATTTTTACTGGTAACTGTATGCAAGACATGCAATCCACCGTTTTTACACTATATTTTTTGGTTGGGAACTGTATGTCCACATCTAATGTTCACATTCTAAATCATTCCAGGAAAAAGCAAATCAGTTTTTTTTTTCCTTTACTGTATACAAGTTTTACTGTATTGCTTACAGTGAACAAAATATTCATGAAACATACAAGAGCAAACACACAAAATACACTGAGCGAACACACAAAAAACAGCAACAAAAAAGCTCAGATGAAAGGGGGAAAGACTGGAAAAAAAAAAAGACTGGAAAAAAACCCCCACAAAATTATCTAATCTCAGCAATCTTCAGGGTTAGGCCACATGTTTTCGTCAACATCGCATCTGATGTCATCCAAGGCGATACACCTGGGATAAAACCGCTTGGTATGACGGATCCACCCTTGGCAGTCTTCAACTGCGATGTCCCTGCAGCCAGCATCCATGGCATCAAGGAGTGACATCTGGTCATGTGACTGATGGTCATAAACCTTTCACCTCCATGCAGAAAATAACTCCTCTATGGGATGGAGGAAAGGTGAATAGGGTGGAAGGAAGAGACCGACCAGTCTTGGGTGGACTTCAAACCATGTTGTGATTGCTTGAGAGTGATGGAAAGCCACATTGTCCCAGGTGATGACAAAGGTCCTCATGTGCTCTCCCTCTTGATCCTGGTCTGGAACCAGGTGCTGGTGAAGATCATTCAAAAAGGCAAGGAGGCGCTCGGTATTGTAGGGTCCAACCTGAGATCTATGAAGGACCAATCTAGTATTTGCAATTGCTGCACATATTGTGATGTTTGCCCCTCTCTGTCCTGGCACTTCAACTGTGGCCCTATTTCCTAAAATATTTCGTCCTCGCCGACGCCTTTTGGCCAGATTGAATCCTGCCTCATCTATGTAGATGAATTTGTGAGGGGCCTGATTGGCCTCCACCTCCATAACTCTCTGAAACAAAGTTTATGCAAATTCATGTCACCATATACTGTACTGTAACCTATTACGTATAGGTTACCTATATGTATACTTATAGCTTACAGTAAGCTTACTGTAGAACTAGACATTGAATATACACTATACTACCTGGACATATTGTCGCCGGAGCTCCTTGACTCTGTCATTGTTCCTTTCAAAGGGAACAGTGTAGAGCATCCGTACTCTGTGTTTGGACAATGTCCGAGTAATAGTTGTGAGGCTGATGCTATTGATATTGCGAATGTCAATTATTGAATTGTTTGTTAATTGTCAGCTTATTTTTGAGCTGATGTGTTGTTTTTGAGCTGATATTATTGCAGAAGTAGAGGTTTTATACTGTAGGTAAGGTTTGGAATATTGTTGTTTTTATTGTTGTATGTTGTGTATTAACATTTGTAAATAAGACAAAAACGATCCATAATTTTGTTGGGAGGTATAGCTTGTCTGTTAAGAAAATGTAAGCATTGTAGATATGTGTTCACTGACTGCATATTGGGTGAAAACGACATGAAATGTGTGAATGGTATGGCCACAAAAGACCGATGCTGTGCTAATTGTGTTTAGAGTTTTGAAAATGTGACAACTGTTTGGACAAACGCTTGTTAGCGACTGGAAAAAACTGTAATAATAATGGCCACAGCATCTACAGTTTAAATTACTAATTATAAATATATTTCAACGATATTGTGCCGCAATATTTGCATGTAGGACATAAAATCAAATATAAAATTGAATATGCTAACAAAACATAATTTGAAGAAATAGCAAGAAACATACAAAGAGATGCTGCTCACCTCTGCGCCATCTCTCTGTCAGAATGTTTGTGTTTAACCTGCAATGATTTTGTTTCTATGGAAACCACCGAGATATTTCATTGGTCGAAAAGTATGAAGATATGTACTGACATTATGTTCAACGAATGAAAACAGAATGAATTGTCAGGGAGGGACGAATTTGAAGCTGGTCCAATCAGAAGTAGTCTCTTTAGGTTGTGCTTACTGTAGCTGGGCGTGATTGGATATCTATCCGCCTTTCAAGCCCCCAAATCATGTATCTACTTGTCAATAAGTAACCACGCAGCTCTGTCTATAAAGTGTGTCTGTAATTTTCTTATGACATTATGTTTTTGCTAGGCAGCATTACGGTAATGCGTAATACCGCTGTATTGGGGGTGTACCGCCGCTGTATTTCCATAGCTGGTTGACGCAATTAGCATTTTAGCAACATTGGTAGGGCGACGTCAACTCTCAACGAATTTCATAGGCAACATCTATAATTCAGGAACTAGTAGGTCTTAAGATAGTTGTTTACGCTTTTGAGAAAGAAGACTATAGTTCTTGTTATTCAAATTCAGTATCCTGGTGTTTTTAATTTCGAAGATATGTCATATACAAGTTTTTTGAGAGACAAAATTTTGGTTTGATTTCTATTTTATTTTATGTTAAATAAAGTTCATTTAAAACCATTTTACAATTAGTGCAGTGTTTCCTTTAGAATTAGTGCAGTGTCCTTAAAAACTGCATGTTCAAACCTAAGGCCATGCCATAATAACTGCTTTGCAGATATTTCATTCAGGAATCTATAGAGGATATAGGTAAGCCAGTCTGTGTATGTGTGTTTGGGTGGATGGTAATGTATATATTATGTTGTGAGGACCAAATGTCCCCACAGTGTTATAAAAACATGTTATTTTGACTTTGTAAGGACATGTTTTTGGTGCCCAAATGAAAAAACTCAATTTTATAGAATTCTGTGAATGCAATCAAAGGAATTGTCAAAGTTTTGTATTTTGTTTGCTTACTTACTGTTACTTCTTGGTTACTACTGTAGGGATTAAGGATTAAGGTTGCCATAGTTAGGATTGGGGTTATGCCCATACAAATGAATGGAGAATCCACACAAATATTCAGATACCTAATCTCTCTCTCTCTCTCTCTCTCTCTCTCTCTCTCTCTCTCTGTGTGTGTGTGTGTGTGTGGTATGTCATGTTGGGATTACAGTTTTCTCCATGGAAATGAATGGAGAGTCCCCACAAATATATAATTACAAACATGTGTGTGTGTGTGTGTGTGTGTGTGTTGTGTGTGGTATCAGATCAGTCCCTGAGAGTTCAGTAGTCTGATGCCGTGTTTCTGAGTCTGGGTGTGAAGGCCTGAATGCTTTTCCAGACGCTAGGAGTGTGAAAAGATAATGTGAGGGGTGGGTGGGGTCATCCACAATGTTGGTGGCTTTGTGGATGGAGCGTGTTATGTGAATGTCCATGACGGAGGGGAGAGAGACTCTAATGATCTTCTCAGCTATCCTCACTATCTGTGGATCTTGTGATCTGAGGCTTGGAAAAACATGTTGTGCTGCTCAACCTTGGCACAATGATATGGGTGAATCATGGACACAATAGAATTTGGGGATGATTAGTCCATACAGGGACAGAATCATTCCATACCTCAATCACCTCGTACGTATGTCTGCTAGGTGGAGTTGCTCCTAACTGTGCGCAGTGGAGTTGAACAATCACAACTTCCCAGAATATTACAGTAACAGGACGACAGTGAACAAGTCTTATTAATTCTATGCTGTGTGGACGATGTAACCGTCCGCGTGTTCACCTTAATACACAGGACATTCAAGCCATTGCAGAATCCAAACCCAGAAATGCAGCTCCCTCCACCAGCAACGCCAATATAGAAACTGCCACAAAATCCATGCCCCCTGATAACCAGCCCCTTTTATTTCCACCACCGTCGTGGGGACCGTACTACAAAGAGTCAACGCAAGGTAAGCTGCAAAGTGCAAACAAATTTACAACCTACCCTACATAGTGCCCTACGTTTACTTTGTCTGTACTATGAGTACAGTCTTTGCACCTTATCTGTTTGGCACTATATGTCGGTCATTCCTGTTACTTTTCTGTCCTCATGGTTTACTTATATTTTCTCTAACATGAGTCACATATTTAAAGCAAATATATATTTAGGTCTTCGTTATCACGTAAACAGAGACAATACGTATTAAAATTTTAAAAACTTTTATTGATATATGCATTAAGGCTGCCATGATTAGTGGGCATAGTCGATGACATGTTCTTCTTCAATATCACTACGCAATTATTGGAGTAGCTATTCTCTAAAGTCCTGCAGTGACATGTAGTTTGTTATGCTGTGTTTTTATGAAATGCCTTTTTATATATCATTATTGTTTCAGTTTATGCTGTAGCCATTTGTGCATGAATCTCCTTGCATCAGAGGAAGTTGGGAGTGGGGTGTGACCTTTATGAAGCAGAATGAGACGAGATGAGTTGTAAAATAAATGGTTACGCTAACTGCAGTGAGACCTTTCTCATGCGGCCCTGCTCAATCTGTGTAGTCATACCATGGCAGTCAGTTAAACAGGGAGGTTTATCTGCAGTGTTGGATTGTCTCCTGGGAACCTGTACAGCCAGTGCTTGGAGTGTGATGTAGGACACGAAATCAGGACCGCCCACTTTTTACTCATTTTAATCTTAAAATATGGACAGTGTGAACTGGAACTTTGCCATTTTGCTCATATCACTTCCTCTGCCAGCACTTGCAGGATGGGCTTCCCCTTTCATTCTGGTTCCTCCCAAGGTTTCTTCCTTCTAGGGAGTTTTTCCTTGCCACTGGTTTGCTCTCTGTGGGCTTTGGGCAGGGATAAGGTAAAGTGCTTTGAGACAATGTAATGTTGTGAAAATGCACGACACAAGTAATATTGAATTGAAATGAATCACACCAGCTTGTCTCAGCTGACAGCAGCTCTTACTTATCTGATAAGGGGGGGGGGGGGGGGGGGTATCACATACCTTCTGGTCAACGTCAAAAGGAATTTATATATAAAATAATATATTGCATATTGCTATAACACTCAGTAAATGGGACCTATTATGCTTTTCCCTTTCTATTAGTGTGTTACATGGCTTCAACTGCATGTAAACGGTCTGCAAAGTCTTTAGATGCAAAGTACATAGCAAAGGGAGTAACTCTCAGCACAGAAACCACTCATCTCTCATCTGCCTAAAACACCTCATTGGAATTCCAGCCCTTACTTCCGTGACATGATGAGGTCACCTCATAACACAATCCTTATTGTCTGCCTACCTGCAAGGATCTGTCTGCAGACTGAATGACAGGGGAATGAAGGGTAAACCGACCAATCAAACCACACTGGACTCATTGGGGGTGGGATTAGACAGAGGGTGAATAGACATGTGCATTATGAGAAAACAATATGTGCTTTTCGAACACTGAAGCATGCATACTCTATTCTAGTTGATCATAGATATAAAATTATAAACTGAAAGTGAGCATAATAATGCCCTTTAAGCAACAGTAGGCTGCTGTCCATGGTGCTGAAAACCTGGATTGGCAAATTTTACATGAAATTTTTTCACCTACTTTAACTGTAACCCTCTTATTTTGTTGGCAGTGATGCTCTGTGAAGTCATACAGAGGTGGGTATAGAAAGGATTACAGTGAGTAATAGGTGATTTAGATGAACTTTAGATGAACTACATTGTACAGTAGGAGATGTAAGGTGCAACACACATTAAAAGCTCTTTTTGTGTGAACATTATAAAACAGATTAATACATATTAAGCATGCAGTTTGAAACTTTACATTCAGACCTACATCAGTCAGAAAAAGCAGGCGATGACCAGCCCAACCAGCAGCTCCATCCCTGATTGTACAGAATCGCTTGTCAGGGTAACTTCTGAAGTCATGACTAAACTAATTTCCCTCTCTGCCTTCAGCTTCACCAGCTAGATTAAACTAATCATTGAGGAGGAAAAAACAGTCAAGCCTCACAGTGAAGCCATAAAACACACTTGGGTTAAATGTATTACACTTTTTTCCAATCATTTTGACTCGTGTCTCAATACCATGTCCACTTTTTCCAAACACTTAAAACATGCACCGTAAAATTGGACTATGTGAGCTAAACTATGTATGCTTTTGCATTGCCTTGACACAATATGCATTCAATCACCACTTCCCCCAAATTTTATGAATACTTCTCTCAGTCAGTGTTTGCCACCAGCAAAACTTTGTACAACTACAGCCGATTTTTCAGACGTTTAGATAATATGTTCAAAACAGTTAATTTTCAGTCAATTTAAATTAAATTTTATTGCACTGTAAATTGAAATATGCTCCATTTTGACAGACAAAGGACACTATGCACTTGCACTAACACAAATAATTATGCCTTTAGCAGAAATTTTATAATTTTGTTTTTGTTTGCTGCTTTGTTACCATTTATACAAATGAGGTCATAGAGTGTCTCTTTCCTTTTTGCATCGCAACACAATGTATTCTGTGCATAAATAGTGGGTATGGCAACACATATATTACAGTAAAACATTTACATTTATTCATTTAGCAGGTACTTTTTTCCAAAGCGACTTACAGTGAAGTACTGTATCTACAGGGACAGTCCTTCTGGAGCAAGTTGGGGTCAAGGGCCTTTGCTCAGGGGCACAATGGTGGCATCCCCTGGGAGTGAACTCACAAGCTTCCGGTGTTCCGAATGGGAGCCCAGCCAGATCCCTAACTACTAGACCACCACCATCCCCCTAGATCACCACCAAGCACTTTACAATGCTTGAAGCTGGAAAGCTGAATGAAAGCACATACCTGCCTGTAATTTCAGCTAAGCATCTATCTAGGAATTTGTGTGGTTAGTGCCAATTTGCCATATGTACAAATCTTTGGATCCGCATTTTCCATTGCCATTTTTCTTTAGCCAGTTAACAATGGATGCAGCAAGAGGCAGAGAAAGAGCAAGAAGACATCAACGGAGAGGAAGAGGAAGAACCATGGCTACTGATGAAATCAGAGCCACAGTATTTGACCATGTTGGAAATCATGGTCTGTCCCTGAGGAAAGCGGGACTAAGAGTTCAACCCCACCTGCCTAGATCCACAGAGGCATCAATTGTCAGGATTTTCAGACAAAGCAACAAATACTATACACTATTTAGAGCATTCTGACTGAAGGCATTTGATTGATGTGTATATTACTGTAGCGGTGTGATTTGAGAAAAGTCTCCAGGAAAAAACTGACGCATCGATGCACGTTTGTCTTTACTGTAACCCACTACTGTAGGATTTAGCATTTACCTCCCACAGGAGGGAGAGGAAGAATTTACCAGTATTTGTGATTGTGTGGGACAATGTGGCCTTTCATCACTCCCACCAAGTCACAGAGTGGTTTATAGCCCATCCCTGGATGATGTCATTATTCTTGCCACCATACTCTCCATTTCTCAACCCGATAGAAGGATTTTTTTCTGCATGGGGATGGAAGGTATATGACCATCGGCCACATGATCAGATGTCGCTTTTAGATGCAATGGCTGCTGGGTGTGTGGACATCCATGTGGAGGACATCCAGAGCTGGATAAGGCACTGAAAGAGATTTTTTTCCGTGGTGTATTGCAAGAGAAAATATTGTGATGTCGATGAAAATTTATGGCCAAATGCAAGGGACCGAATGAATTAGTCCAGGACAACAGTATACGCAACTGTATACAGTGAGACTTTGCTATTTGGCGATTTTTGTTTTGTTTTTTTTTCTTTTGTATTGAATGTAATGTACTTTCAGTAGGTGGTTGTAATGTATTTTTCTTTTCCAGTGTATCGCGCAGCTGAATTTATTTACTGTATTATTTGTTTGTATTATGATGTTTACTGTAAGATAACACTAGACATTTTGCAGCGCTTCAAGTTGTTTGTGTTTTTTCATGCATTGTACTTTGTGTGACAAAGTCGTCTTGTGAGAGAGTGCATGTGCTATAGGTTTGGCAGCATGTGTCACTTTTGGGTGAAGTGTGAAGTGTTCTGGTGGTTTTAGTGCATTTTGCACCGAAAGTTTACAGTGTGAAGTGTTTGGAAAAAGTCATGGTATTGAGACAAGTGTGAAAATGATTGGAAAAAACTGTAATATTGACTTATGTAGCTGAATTTTGTTTATCCACTAGAGGGCAGTCACACACAGGAGCTAAGATAAGATAAGATAAGATAAGATAAGATAAGATAAGATAAGATAAGATAAGATAAGATGAGATAAATTAAGATAAGATAAGATAAGATAAGATAAGATAAGATGAGATAAATTAAGATAAGATAAGATAAGATAAGATAAGATAAGATAAGATAAGATAAGATAAGATATCCTTTATTAGTCCCACAAGTGGGAAATTTGCATTGTCACGGGAGAAAGTGGACAGTACAAGAATAAAGCAGCAAAAATGAAAAACAATAGAATAAAATCTATATATGTACAGAGTGGATATAAAAATATAAACATAAATATATGTACAACACTGTGGAATTGCACTCAAAGAAATATTGCACATAAGAAAACCCCATGGTGTATTGGATGTGTGTGTTTTGTTAGTCTATGTGTGTGTGTGTGTGTGGTCAGCTGCAAGGACTTTGTTATAGAGTCTGACAGCAGTTGGAAGGAAAGACCTTCTGAATCTCTCCTTCCCACATCGTGGATGCAGCAGCCGGCCACTAAAGGAGCTGCTCAGTGCTGTCAGAGTCTCCTGCATGGGGTGATAGATGTTATCCAACAGGGATGGCAGCTTAGCCACCATTCTCCTGTCACTCACACCCTCCACTGGGTCCAGAGGGCATCCTAAAACAGAGCTGGCCCTCCGGATCAGCCTGTTTAGTCTCTTCCTGTCCCCAGCAGAGATGCTGCTGCCCCAGCAGACCACACCGTCTAAACTAAACACACCGTCTAAACCAGGGGTGTCGGACTCCAGTCCTGGAGGTTGTATAGCTTAGTTCTTTCCCTGTTCCACTACAAATGATTCAGCTCAAGAGCTGTGTGGTAATTAGCACATGGAGTTGAATCAGGTGTGTTAAATGAGGGGAAACCCAAAAATGTGCAGGGCTCTTGCTCTCCAGGACTGGAGTTTGACACCTGTGCTCTAAACCAACCATCTAAACCAAGGGATCTGATGCCTCAGGAAGTCAAGTCATTTATTTATAGAGCACATTTAAAAACAACAGGAGTTTATCCAAAGTGCTTCCCAGTCTAGAGAGAACTGATTAGCAAGTACTATATTGATGGTAAAATGTATAAATAAAATTACATGAAAGCATGCATACTTGCACACTGAAGGAGACTGAGGGGGGACATGATCCAGGTCTATAAGATTCTAACAGGTTTGGATGCTGTTCAACTGAATAGTTACTTCAGCATTAGTTCAAATACAAGAACTTGTGGCCATAGGTGGAAATTAGCGGGAGAACATTTCAAACTGGATTTAAGGAAGCACTTCTTTACACAGCGTGTAGTCAGAGTATGGAATAGTCTTCCTGATAACGTAGTGCAAGCTGAATCCTTGGGTTCCTTTAAATCAGAGCTAGATAAGATTTTAACAACTCTGAGCTATTAGTTAAGTTCTCCCCAAGCGAGCTCGATGGGCCGAATGGCCTCCTCTCGTTTGTATAGTTATGTTCTTATGTATGTTCTTATATAAGAAATAAGAAAATAAAAATTTATGGAAATGTAGTACAATAAGTAACAGATGTAAAGAGTAAGAGGTTAATTAAAATTAAATGAAATGTGTCATTAAAAACTTCATGACAAAAACCATAGGAGAACCTGGAAAGCAAGAGAGAAGGTGGATCTTTAACTTAAGATTTATACTCTTCAATAGTAGTGTAGGGCTTAATGTGGAGACTATTCCAAAGTCAGGGGGCAGCTACAGAGAAAGACCGGGGGGGTTGAATATGGAAATAGCAGATCTGAAATGTATTGTGGGGCTAATCCACTGAGTGCTTTAAAAGCAAATAGCAAAGTTGTAAGGAAAGCACTGCAGAGAGAGACCCTGGTATTCCAGTGAGGAATGGATACAGATTAAATAAAACCAAAATATGACACAGAAGGTGAGACTGAACTCAGACCTCAAGCTGATGAAGGAGGGATGTCTGCCTCTGAGCTGCACACTCAGCCCACTGAGCCACACGGCGGCCTGACTAAGGCAACATCAGACAGGGAAAAGGCACAGAGTACAGGGCCAGACGGGCACCGACCCTGACAAGTAATATTACAGTGTCAAACTCATGATGATGAACCATGAAAACCTGGATATAACTGAGGAGGACCAGGGACCCCATTGTGTACGAAACATCATTGTTGTTGCATCACTTCCTGTGTGATGTGTAAAGTGACCCTTCCCTCTTTACTGTGACTGCTGTATGTGAGCATAGAGAAGACAGAGAAACAGTGAAGTTACGGAAAATTGGGACGTGAGTGTCAGTCTCCACAGATCTGAGGTCAGTGAGACACATAAAAAGGCTCCTCTGATGCTCCTCTTCATCCTCTGATGGGCCACCAGGTGAGAATCACTTACTTTATGTTGGTTGTTATTTCACTTCCTGTTTATAATGACTAACAGCAGACATCCTAGGAAAATGTACAAATTCACTATAATTTGACAGCATGTAGTTCCGCCCTTAACTGTGTATGAGCCCTCTGATGGACGGGCATCTCCTATGGATTAATGTCAGGTAAGAGGTTATACTCAGAGTAAAGACGTCTGGGCTGACTGACTGATTTTAGAATTGACTGCAGTCTTTTCTGTGTCCACCATGTGGCAGCAGTGCACAGAAATGTTCTAATTCTATCCTGTCTGAGTTGGGTGAAGTAAGATCTGTTTCGCTTCTGCTTATGCTCCCACGCCCCCACAAAGCTCATTCTTAATGGACCTCTGTAGCCATATCCTTAAACTCCATGATTATGAGTTCATTACAGGAACAGATGCTAATGTTGTCCATGACCCAGTCCTGGATAAATCCGATTCTCTCTTAGGAAGTCAGGTATCCCCTCTAGTCACCAGTATTGATCAATGAAGTATCTATTGTTAGAAGCTCCTTTTCTATTTGAGCATATCCTTGCTAAGTTTGCATGAGTGCTCTGCTCCCAAAAGCCACTGGTTTTCTGCATTGTATCACAGCTGCACCCAAACTGGTGTCTGAAGCATCACACTGGAGAATCAAGTCTTCCTTGGGATCATAATATTTCAGTACCGGTGCATTCACATTGGACTCTCTGATTTTGGAGAATGCAGCATCCTGAATGTCTGTCCACTCCCACAAACTGCCTTTATGGGTCGGCTGTCGCAGAGGCTCACACTGGTCTGAACGGTGGCTGCAAAACTTGGCTAAGAAATTTACCATTTTTAGGAGTCTTTGCCTCCCTTACCATGTGTTGGGCATCTGCTGGATTGCTTTGCCTTTTTCTGGATCAATTTGAAGTCCATCCACTGTCAGTAAATATCCTATGAATGGAACAGCGTCTGTCTCACTCTTACTTTGCATTTAGCCTGATGTTTTACTCAGTACATCTGTCCATAAATTACGTCAGTCTTCTGTCAAGATCTTTCTCTGCCAGTTCCATTGTGTCTCCCTCACCTGTGATCGAAATGCCGTCTGTAATCACATGACCTCCCTCCAAGCCGTTCCAGGGCTCAGTCATCTTTGGAAAATCTCTGGAGCAGTGCTGATGCCCATAGGTATGCACAGCCGCCTGTACCTGCCACAAGGGGGCGAGAAAGTGGTCGGGTAGCTGAAGTTTTCCTCCAGCTTGACAGGCCAACAGGCATTTCTGATGTCACACACTGAAAAGCTTCTTTAGATCTAGCAAGATGTCATCAATGGTAGGGAGAGGAAAATGGTTCCTCTTCAGTGCTTTATTCAGTGGTTTAGGGTCTGTACACACGCTGAGCTCACCGTTTGGCTTCTTTGTGAGGACTAGGCTGCTCCACTCCATGCTTTTGTCCACAGGTGTTACTATTCCCCTCCTCTTTAGGTGAAGCAGCTCTTCCTTTAAAGCAGACATGATGGAAAGCAGAACCTGTCTCTCTGATAGCTTGACTGGTGTTGCCCTCCTGTCTACTTCTATCTCATATTCTCCATCCAAGCAGCCATCGCCTTTGAAAACATCAGGATATGTAGCTTTAATGTGCTCCACTGTCCATGGCCCTTCTGTGGAATCTTCTGTCACAGCACTGTCTAGTGCCAGTATATTCTCTTACTGCACCTTCAACAGATTCATAGTCCATGAAGACTACAGTACATGATACCTTTTCATATTTTTAGGTTCTTCAGTACTTGTTTACATCAGACGAAGGGCTACAGTGTACTTTTGTTATACATTGCTAGTAACTGATTTGTCTTTTCAGTCAGAATGTCAGGAATTACTATGTGTACAGAAACAATATTGCAACTGGCCCCACAGTCTACACTAGTGGCCAAAACTGTGGAAACACGTAACATTTTTGGAATTCCGCTCTAAAATAGCTGTTAATTACTACAGGAATTTTGGTGGTAATGTCTATTAAAGAATGTTTACAAATATCATACATTGGATTAAATTAGTAACTGGAGCAGTTGAATAGTTCTGCAATCTAAGCAGGATGATCCCCAGACTCTGTGACACCCCTTGTGCTGGGATTCGTGTCCTTTGCTCCTGCAGGTGATCCAGTGGTGATGGGGTCAGAGCCCCAGTCCTTGGTATCTGTTTTGGCCCCAACACCCAGCCTCCTGCCTTGGCCCAAGCCACTGGCCTGCACACTTCAGTGGATCGTCAACAGTCCACTAATTGATCCATGGAGCGATAGCGACTGGAGGAGCCCAAGGAAGAGGAAGACCTTTCTGGGCTTCTAGTACTGACGCAGACAACCTGCCCTTACTGCTCCCTCTTGTTGCCGAGAAGGTCCGGCTCCCTGGAACTCAGCCATGGAAGGCCACTCAACACATCACTTCTCTGCGACATGGTGCCTCGAAACTCTCCACAAATTCTTCCATTGACTCCCCAAAGCACACAGCTGCTTTGCTCGCTTTCACTGGACATTGAAAGAGGAGATGGCGGAAGGCAGCTGACCTGATATCACTGAACCCAGTTCAGGTAGTGCCCAGTCCCAGTGAAATTGCTGCAGCTTCGCCCTGTGGATGAATGATTAGTTAAAATTTGTCTATTACTATTACTAATAAACTGGTGTTTGTTCATTACTGAACAGGTAATCAAAGTTCCCTTCAAATGACTCAATTTTTCTTGTACGTGATTGTGTAATCACCTGGGTTACCCCCTTAGATACTCCATACCATAATTATCATCATCCTGACCTTCTGTAGGCATTAATCCCATGTCCATGGGCGTAAATTTCATTTAACAGTAGGGGGGGACAATAGATATAAAATTTCTCATGAGCAATTTTTGAAGGGGACACAAATAATACAGTCAAATTGTACTTATGAAGATATGTCCCCACAATGAAAAACTTTGCTTCTATCATTATCATTGTAGCATGGAGACTGCCTCATTATGGTTATTTTCAAAAGGTTTTCTCAGGTTCAATGACAAAGCAGATTTTTCTTCAAAACTATTTATTGCATTGTTTATGTTGTTTACAGTCAAGCCATCAACATACAATAAAATTTAAACAGGACTTTAAATGCATAATAGAAATTGATTATACAAAAAAATACAGTGGGGTCAGTTCAGACGTAGCACAGTGCTCATTTAGTAAATGCACAGCTAAACAATATGCTAATTGTGGCCGTTAATGTTAAGTTAACATTATGCCAAGTCGTCACAAATAAAACAATGCATGGGAAACGGCTTTGGCGTGTTAGTTGCAATGCACTATGCAACAAGCTATTGTAAACAAGCTAACGTTAACTAGATAAGTAATATTTTAATCGCTAATATAGCAGATTCATGGAAAATTACATCGGTAATCAGCATTTTTGCCGCAACTAATTTATGAATGAGTCTGCATCAACTACATTAAAGAGAATCGCTTTATTTAAAGTGAATAAAATACCCTACTTACTGGAGTTCAACATTAATTGAGCCACACACCTGACTCGTGCGTGTAGCTGAGGTGAACTGGGAAAGCAGGCAGTTGGCCAAACCAATGTGAGGAAGGGGAGGGGGAACTTAACTGTTTCTAAATGCATTTTTTGCGTTTGTTTTTTTTTCTACTTACAGAATTATTTTAGATATACATACATATATTTTTCACAATAGATAGTGCGATTTTTTTTTATATATATATTTTTTTTTGGGGGGACAACCCTCGGATAGGGGGGGACATGTCCCCTCCGTCCCCCCCGGGATTTACGCCCATGCCCATGTCAGATGTCTGCACAGCTATTCCCTTCCATTCTCTCACACAAAGTGCATCACAGAGCCTCTTTTATTCAAACCATGGCTCCCTTGTTTAATACTACAAATTCTATTGTCATCATAAGCAAATATATATGCCTTGTGCATAGTAAATCTTTTAGTGTCCTAGCAGCATAAAGAAAAATTATGATGCATTTTATTATAAGTTTTACGCTGTATATAGTAATAATAATAGAATGACTTGCTGAAGTATTTGGTGCTAAATATTCAGCCTTGTGGTTTTCTCACTTCCTGTTTAAGGTGTCCACTCATAGTCATTCTATTATTAGAAACGACAGAGACAGTGAAGGTCCAGAGGATAAGGAAGTGAGGGTCAGTTTTTCTCAGATCTGGGCTCAGTGACACACACACGTATGGATCCTCTGATGCTCCTGTTTCTTCTCATTGCTGGGCTCACAGGTGAGTGTCTCTCATTACAGTGGTACTGAGTAGAGATCTCTCTCCTGCTCCTCACACACTGTCAGCTGCAGTTTGGAGATCATGATGGAGATCTGCTGCTACATCAGAAGAAATTACCCCGGCTAGATTCTGGAAACATTTGCAGAGGCTGCATTGAGTATCATACTCTATGAAGTTGTAGATAGTATTTGGATTCTCACAGGTTTTTATATCACTTATATTATTATGTAATATTTAAAAAGCTTTAACAAAAATATTTTACCAATAAACTGGCAATTACTTCATACATGTACAGTATTTTGTGTTTTGTGTCAAGACCAGCACATAAGTCTCCAAAGCGTTTCCTGTATCCAATAAGATGGCAGAATTTTTCTCAATGTGCAATACTGACTGCCAAGTGTGATATCTGTGATGTATGTGATGTAGTTTTGTTGTAGAGTGACATAAGGATTCACTTTAATTAAATGTGCTGTCCCCTGTCTTTTTAACCCCAAAGGACGAACCAGCACCAGTGGTGGAGGCCATCGGATGAAATGCCGCACTGGGCCACCGGCACCCAGCTCCATCACCGTGTCTGCCGCCACTTCGTCTGCTCCCTCCCCGGTGGCAACCAGCAGGGGTCAGCAGGGCTCAGGACGCCGTAGAAATACGGCGGGAGGCCGGTCAGGACGTAGAAATTGGTGTAAAAAACAAAAGGGGCCATTTACAAAAAATTTACAGAATCTAGTACGCTTCAGTAACTGCAAACTTGGAAACCCGTTTGACTCAACCCAAGTGGGTGAGAAGATCCCGTGTGAGGATCTCACCCAGAGTGACGACGAGGTTGCAACCATCCTGTGTCGCACTCCATCTATGTCAGAGCCTGAGCCTGAGCCTGAGCCCTGCTCACCGGCCTTCTCCTCCACTTCATTCTTAGTTCCGTCACCCATCCCATCCTCTTTTGTCTCCTCTCCATCTCCATCTTTTTTTACAGACTCTCCTCCTCCGTCACCACACGTAGTCTCACATGTAAGCCCAGCCCCACATCCATCTTCAGCTCTGGCCATGGTTCATCCCACCCCTCCGTATCAGGTTCCAGCGCACCCCTCATCTCAGCTGGTTACGGGTCCGACACCCCCATTTATGTCCCCTTCTGTTGTTTTTGAAAAAATGGAAAGATTCAATAAGTTGCATAACTATTATCTTAGCAACTACCCTAAAATGACCTATGAGGCCAAGTGTTTTACTTATCACGGGTGTATTCAGTTTTGGAATGAATTTTTAAATGCAATTTACATCTGCAAGTAGGGGAGGACTCAAAACTCAGGGGCTCACTAATCGTATGGTGAGAATTGGGTTGATGAAGTTGAGGTGATATTTCCTAGTGATGCGCTGGACCAGCTGAGTGCCATCCCCAGGGTCCTAGAGATGGCTGTGGAGATGGGCTATCTGTGTGATGTAAATAGTTTTTCATAGAACCTGTAAATAATTAGGTGAGAGATCTCACAAGTTCTTAGGATAAGATAAGATTAAGATAGTTTAACCTTAACTTATCCTAAGTTTGTATGACATAAGATTAGAATAAGATAAGACTAATATAGGTTAAGATAAGATTTTATATAACATAAGGTAACATAGAATAAGATAAGACTAATATACAGTAAGTTAAGATAAGGTTAAGATAAGATTGTATAATGTAAGATAACATAGAATAAGATAAGACTAAGATAGAGTAAGTTAAGATAAGGTTAAGATAAGATTTTGTATAACATATGGTAACATAGAATAAGATAAGACTAATATAGTGTAAGATGAGGTTAAGATAAGATTGTATAACGTAAGATAACATAGAATAAGATAAGACTAAGATATAAATAAATGTGGATTATTTTGCATTTGGTTTGTGTCTGTGTGGTTATTTAAAACATTGTGAAGTTTGAAACAAAATTTGATTAGCTTAAAGAATGATTGGTTAAACTCATCTACATGTAGAGAATTGTAGTGGACTTGCCATTGAATTAAAGGTTTCTTCAGTTCTCAAGTGCAATGCAAAAAACATAGAGGGGCAATTCATTAAATGATGCAAGCACAGGGACATGATTTTGGTGTTAAACCCAAATTGCATGACCATTCTACCGCAAATACAGGCCTTTAAGGTTAAAGGTGCCATCCAACTCTACTTTGAAAACTTGTGAAACTGATAAAGTACATGTTTCTTTGTTTTCTGCACATGCGTCCACCAAACGGAAGGGGCCTGAGAGTGGCATTAAGAGTCTGCAGCTGTATATTATTATTATATATATAAAATTATATTTATATTATAATATTATATTATATAAGCTAATTTCCTAGATCCTTAAATTTGCAAGCATAGTGGTGACATAGTTTCATGGACAAAGAGCAAGTCCTAAATGACCAACAGCAAGCAGTTATGAAACAGGAAAAAGAGAGAAAGAGTCCGACGGAGTCACCACTAGATCCAGTACCAGGGGGGTCAGCCACGTTTCCGTGAAACGTGATATATTGCAGTTTCTTGCATCACGCTGGAACCCCAACCTCGCTCTTAGGTCACCTAGTTTAGACTGGACGTTTGCGAGCGGGACTCTGGGCAGGGGCGGGCGATGTGCTTGTTTCCTCAGTCTGTTTCGGACGCCGGTGTGTGTCCCACAGTGCTTCTTTGTTCGGCGCCGCGGGGTCATGCGGCCGTGTCCTTTGATTGGTTTGTTTTACACAAACGTAAAAGCATGGACTATACCCCTAAAGGGAGGCCTTATTGAAATAATATGGATCATTTAAGGCCTGCATTCAAATATTACATTAAAATGACTAAATTAAAATTATTAAGTTTACCCATCTTTATCACTCTGCCTTAAACAAAGGAGACGCCTGAAACTCATTCCGGTCCATCTCCTCGGTATACAGAGTACACTTTAGATGGGCAGTAAGTGCATTTCCCTGCCACTCCAGGGAAGCCGGTGTGGATGTGCAGGCTAGCTGTTTGGTCCCTGTTTCAGGTTCATGCGGCAGAATCTGCAAAGGCGGCCTGCTTGTCGTGAGTCTGGCCTTTTCCTCTTTTTCTCCATCTTCTTCTCCACCCGTTTCTTGGCAGCCTCCCGCTCCTTCTGGAAGAATTCTGTCTCTGCAAATTCATCTAAGGCCATTTTGGGGTTAGAGAGCCCCTCAGCAAAAAATGTTACGTTTGTAAACAAAAATCAGGTAACACTACTTAAGGCCATTGCTTTAGCAATTTATAAACACATTCATAACTAATAATAATGAATCCGTAAAGTATTAGAAACATGGCTATAATTATTTATCAAAAGGCATAACACATTATACCCATGTGTATTATGCATTATGAATGATTTATGAAGGTCTCATCTGGAATGCACTATAGATACCTTCATAATGCATTATGATGCTCGGAATAATACAGCTTTGTACCGTATTACAAAGGTATCTATAGTGCATTATAGATGAGAGCTTCATAATGCAGTCATAGTGCATAATAAACATGGCAATGTTTTATGCCCTTTTAGAAATATAGCCGTGTTTATAATGCTTTATGAATGCATTATAATGCATTGCCAATTTGTTTAAAAATGACTAAAACAAAAAAAGATGTTACCAAAAATCATTTATGGTTCTGCCTGTGATGCTATCAACACTCAAGCTTTTCTGGTCAGTGCAATTTATAATTGTTCAGACAGATAATAGTCTACCATGTGAGCGATGCTCAGGTCACTGATCAACACAAGTTTGTCAGAAACGGACTGACAAGATTTTTTAACGTTATGGCAAAAAACTATACACAAAAATATGAAAAACGATCATGTCCATTCATTATCCCATGTGCCATTTTACTACAAGCCATGGACACATAGGCTATGCGGCAAACCTAGCTTCAGCCTCTTACCAAGTGAGCGATGCTAGCTAATTGGTGACACAAAATTACTGTCAGTACCGTGGCGACAAGATTTTATCATACAACAATATAAAAACCACACACATTATCAAATAACGGTCATGACAATTCATTATTTAGTGCATAATTACAGGGAACGTATGAGAGACAAAAGTCTGTCAGTTCTCTCTCATTCAACAAGTGAAATGGATGCTAGTGATAATGTTACTATAAGCGAGCTGTTATGAAAACACCTGGCGGTATAACTGTAAATTTATCCTGTAGTTCTACATTTATCTCAAACATGTCATTCTGACACTGATATGTCTTCAAGCCATCATTAGTGGCTCCCTCATCTGGCCTCAGTAGTGGTTGCATCCCAGAGCCACCAGCAGCCTGCTGGTCTTAGTGGCACCCCAGTGTTTGCTTGTAGAGGAGATGCTCAGTGGCAGTGATGGTGGGAGTCCCAGATGAGACAAGATGAGCACAGAGCTGTCCAGCCCATTGTTGCCAATGGTCACATTCTACCAGAATGCCCTGACACTAACATCCAAACATCCCACGGACCCCAGCTATCCGCTGTAGGGAACCTGAATAAGAAGCCTTTACCTTGGGCAGAAAATGCTTTGTTTGTGTAGTACGTCTTAGTGACAGAGTACCAATTTCAGAGGCCATTAAGTTGAAAAATATGCAGTGAAATATCTAATGATATCTGAACATTCAAACACAGCATACAATTCAGTTTGCAAATTTAAACAATTCTATTTAAAAGAACAGTTTAATTTCAGAGCCGATGGCCGTGTGACCATGAAATGAAATGCCGACAACATTCCTGGAGCCTTCAATTTAGCATACACAGTGCCCTCTACAGGATTCTGTCGAAACCGCACCCCCTTCAGCCTCGTTCACAAAACGTGTGAGTTGTTTTCAGCATACGTTTTTCTTTATAAATCCCAAAATCCTCTTACAAATGTGCCTATGAATGTTTGGCATCTTTTTCGGTCACACAAAGCCTTTATACATGAATTCCCCGATTAATGCCTCTACATGGTGTTGTAATTGTATCATTAGAAACACATGAAAACATCTTGATTGCGTTAAGGTATGTAACGGTATAGTCACATGACAAAAGATAACTTCGTGACTTAGCAAACTGCATGTTCTTCATCTCCTCTGTATGGACCATAGAGCTGTGTATCGGAGAGTCTGGCAACACATCACGTTTCAA
Source organism: Paramormyrops kingsleyae (assembly GCF_048594095.1). Classification (NCBI taxonomy): domain Eukaryota; kingdom Metazoa; phylum Chordata; class Actinopteri; order Osteoglossiformes; family Mormyridae; genus Paramormyrops; species Paramormyrops kingsleyae. The sequence goes on along the minus strand of NC_132820.1, from coordinate 22,690,036 downwards.
GATACAGGGATTGCAATTCAATATGTTTCTATATTTTGCAATTTTTAAATCTGATGTTAGGAAAACTTGTCATAGTATAAAAAGCACACCACGTACAAATGTTAGAAATCTGAGTACAAATGTTAACTATAACGCAACCATAATAGGGGGCTCAATTTGCATTTATCACAGTCCCTGTAACAATCTAACTTCATATATATAGCACCACAACTATTTCAGAATCAGCCAACGGTGGTAACGTTACTTGTCTGCAGCGTACGTTGTGCAGGTTACCAAAAATGACTAGTTATCAATTACTGCATATAAAAGTAATTATAATGTGGGTGGGACTGGACCGTGTGTCCACGAGGAGTTTCGACGTGTGGTGCACGGGTGCGGTGAAACGCGCTGCATCGATCAGCGCATGCTCCACCAGCCTGACCTAACCTGTATATACATAGTGCCAATGCATGTGTGCTCTCTGGGTAGTTATATTACTTTAGTGTTGCTGCTGTGACAGTGCCAGACAATACAACTGTCTAATTGTACCTATCAGCGTACCTATAAAATCACCCATTTATTGCGCCACGGTAAGGTCGGATGGCGTTACATCATAAACAGGAAATTAGGAGAACATGCTGCCTTTATCCATTAATATTTTCACGCAAGACAAAGGTAACGAGTCCGTTGAAATTTCAGTACTTTGCATTTTTTAATTTGAAATGGTAATTAGTTACATTACTCCTTACAGACAAAAGTAGTGGAATTTCAGTAACGCGTTACTACCAACATTGCTAGGTAGTGTGGGATTCAATAGATTTATAAAGAACATACAATGAATAGAGGAAAAGGAGAATATAGCTTAAAGCAGGGCATGATGAAAGGGGGGGGGGTGACTCTAGTAAATGCAGTTAACTGAAACGAGAACTGACTGGCACCGGCAGGGCAGGGGGACCTAATCGGAACAGATAGAGGGAGCGACAGAAATCGTCAGCGGCCCCTACTTATCTTTTAGCCTTCCAGAAGGACAAGTACTAACCGACTAACTAGAGCAAATGTCAAACATGTGGTTGTCATGTAGACGGAAGGTACCGAGAGAGGGGGGAGATGCCCAAAGGGCTTTAAAAGGGAAACAGCTGATACATATGGCAGAGCTTCCTCTTGTACGTGGCGAATGTATGTCAGATGGTCGCTCCCGGATTGCAATCTGTCAGAGAATAAACTGGTGACCTGCAACTTCTCCACATGTCAGCTGTGAATCTCTTGACCCGGTGGAGACGGCGTACTCCAACACTCCCCAGCCACTCTGAAGCACTGTGCAGATCAACAGTCACCTGTCTTCACAGATATTTTCAACCAGTCACTGGATCTTTGTGTCTTAAATCATCCACAATAACACCTTTTCCAAAGAAACCCAGAGTCTCTTGCCTCAGTGACTACAGACTGGTGGCTCTCACATCGGTGGTAATGAAGGCTTTTGAGAGACTTGTGCTGTCATACCTTAAAACCATCACAGACCCATCGCTTGACCCCAGGCTACAGTCTGCCTACAGAACCAACAGACATGTGGACAATGCAGTTAACACTGGACTCCATTTCTTGCTCCGACACTTGGAGTGCCCTGAGACTAGAGGTCGACCGATATGGGTTTTTCAATAGCCGATGCCGATGACGATATTTAGGAGTCGGGGTCAGCCGATGGCCGATATATGCTGCCGATATTTTTTGGCCGAAAATTGGACGTTTTCCCCTCTATTTGCATGATAAAATATCACATTAATAATAACAAACGATACACAAAATTTCTCAACTTAGCATTTACTGAATACTGACTTGTGTAAATTTAAATATAAACTTAAATAACAAAAACACAATACAACTTATAAACAACTTAAACTTATAAACAATAAAGATAGCAGCATCAGAATCTCTTTAGCAGCAAACTCATTCTTCAGCTCCCAAGCTCACCAGTCTGCTGCAGATATTGCACCTGGCTTTTCCTGGTGTTGGCTTTGTGAAATGCTGCCACACAGGATTAGATTTTTGTTCAGCCATCAGACAGCAATTACTAAAACAGAAGAATAAATGCAAGGTTAGAATTTTTATTATAGTACCTTCATCTTCAATTCATTCTACAATTCCAGTATTCCATGCACATTAAAACAATTACACTCTAATACATTTTGAAGAAAAAAAAACACTAAGTGCATCATGGTATGATGAGTAGTGTAACACTAACATGTTGTTTCTGTTGTTAGCAGACAGATAGCTTAAAGCCAAATTCACAATCAGAATCTAGTGATCCCGGAAAATAAAATAAAATAGCTGTCGTATTGCACAGCCTTGTATGCAAGGACAACATAAGCCCCTAGTGATTGTGACGTTGTCTACGTATAAGCCCGTATAAAGGATAGACATGTTTAATGAGGAAACTAACTGCGCAAAGTCATGCACTTTTTATCTAGACGTCTGACAAATTGTTTGAATCTCCGGTCTCAAATGAAAAAAAGTTGCACAGAAGGACCACTGTCAGAATCAGCTCAAGTAAATGGTAACCACGCTTTCGAACAAACACTTTTCTCCGCCATGCATTGTTCTTAGCAGCTCTGTGTCTCCGAGGACGGCGCTGTCTGTGATCAGGGCGGAGTAACGCAACTCTCACACACGCTGCAGTATCTGAGAGCTGCCTGCTCCGCCCCACACACTCACAGAGTGAAACTCTCCGACACAAGAAAAAAAACATAACCGATAACATCGGGCTGATATGGTAATAATTAAAATGTTAACAATTAAAATGATTTTTAACGATTAAAAAACGTCTGTGAGCCCACCAATAAGCGCACAAAACGAACTCTATTAGAATCAATTATCCTTAATGTTACCTGTAAGCTACAGTTGGTTGAAGGCTCATTATCATTACCCCAATTCCCAATAGCGTAATTCGCGTTTTCTTTTAAAGCAACATTTCATAGCAAACTACTTAAATAAACAGGTTGTTGTGTTCTCCAATAAACAGTCCTTTAATTTCAGTTTTATGCTTGCTTTATTAACACACGTTCACTTTCAAGTTCTGGCTGCTATGTCTGTCTAATTCTCGTTGTTCTCGCGATAACTCAGTAACATCCACTATACTACATTTTCCTCCTTTGTTTAAAACAAAAGTCTATAACATAAAAGTTACCTTCTTAATAAATCCCAACAAATTACATTACTTTTAAACTTATCAATAATTCAAATATTAATTTCCTTTTTTTTTTTTTTTTTTTTTTTTTTTTTTAAGTAACAAACCAAGGGTAGATTTTTTTTTTTTTTCAAGTCTCTCTGTATCTGATGGGCTTTCTAATGACACGGCCCTTCCTGGTAGTGATGACCTCAGATACAGGTGGGTCAGGTTCAAGTGGGATCTCGACTGCTGGAGCGGTGTCAGCAATCGACGCATCTGCTGTGTCATTGTTGATCTCAGCGTTATGGACCAATGGAGGCAGAGAAACCTCAAAGTCCATTACCACAGGCACGCGGCGAAGATGTTTGACATTTCTTATCACCCTTGATCCATCCTCTGTGTTGACCAGTTCAAAGGAGTTGTCGGCGGTGTTTCTCAGTAGTACATAGCGAATGTCTCTGAATGTGGGATCCAGCTTTCCATTCTCCACACCGGCAATGTAGACTACGTCACCAACCTTAAAGTTGTGCTCCTTTGCTCTGCTGGTCTGGTCAGCATACTGTTTCATTTTATTTTTGTATTCCTCGTGATGGTTTCTGACATCTGTTGCTTTCACCTCTCTTTTTGGAGTTCCACCTGCTTCCTCCAGATGTGGACACTTAGTGCGGATGTCTCGTCCAAACATGAGCTTGGCTGGTGTCTCTCCTGACGCCCTGTGTGGTGTCGAGCGGTATGCCATTAATATCTTTGGAAGCTCCTCTTTCCATGCCTTTCCTTCACACTGGGCTGCTCTGAAGGCTTTCTTTAGGTATCTGTGAAACCTCTCAATTTTTCCGTTGCTCTTTGGATAATACGGTGATGCTCTGATGTGCTTAATTCCACATGACTTAAGGAATAACTCAAAAAGCTGCCCTACAAACTGCCTACCATTATCAGTAACAGCTTCTAGGGGATAGCCAAATCTAGCAAATATCTTAGTCAGTTCTGCAACTACAGTGGCTGAGGAAATGTCCGAAATAACGACAGCCTCTGGAAAAGAAGTATAGTAGTCTATCACAGTTAGTACATACTGGTTTTGGATAGGACCTACCAGATCAATACCTATCTTAGTCCATGGTCTTGGTGGTAATTCGAGTGGTTGGAGGGGTTGATCATTATGTAATGGCAGGTTGAGCACACAGGCGGAGCAGTTTCTGATCAGTCTCTCTACATCTAGGTCCATGTTGGGCCAGTAGAACTTGCTCCTCAGATATTGTTTCGTACGGACCACCCCTTGGTGAGTCTCGTGTCCGATCCTCAGTGCTTGTTTCACCATTGCTCTTGGTAGCACTATCCTGTGTCCTCTCAGCACAAGTCCATCATATGTGCACAACTCTCCAGCGCATCTGTTGTAAGGCTGCAATTCCTCTGGGACTGGGTTTGGCCATTTTCCTGTCTCCACAATTGTTTTTAGTTGCTTCAGTGTGTCATCTTCGGTCATTTTCTGTTGTATGTCCTCAAGGTTCATGGCTTGTACATCATGCATTGTCACTGATAGCACTCTGTCCACATACGTTTCCACATATTCATTATACTCTGTCTCAGGTAAAGGAAGTCGTGAAAGTGAATCCGCTACATTGGACTTTCCGACTATATGTTCTATCCTGTAGTCATATGGTTGTAATCTTAAGCCAAATCTCTGTATTCGTGGTGGTGACAGCGTTGCTTTCTCTGGGTTGAACATGTAAATGAGGGGTTTGTGGTCTGTTTGCAGAGTAAACTTCGCCCCCCACAAGTACCTTCTAAAATGTTCCACAGCCCATACACATCCTAAAGCTTCCCGTTCTATCTGAGAGTAGCGACGTTCTGTTGGGGTCAATGAACGGCTTGCATAGGCTACCGGCTTGTTCTGTCCATCTGATTGGGTCTGTAGCAAAACTGCACCTAGTCCTACTGGACTTGCATCGCTAATGACTATTGTTGGTGCATCTAGTTTAAAGTAGGCCAAGCATGGCTCATTCACCAGTGCTTCTTTCATTGCTTGGAATGATCTTTCTGTTTCACTTGTCCATTCCCATGCCTGTCCTTTCCTAGTCAGCTTCCGTAGTGGTTCTGATAAATTTGCATAGTTAGGTATGAATTTCATCAGAAATCCACAGGTGCCTAGGAATGAGCGGAGTAGCTGGACGTTCTCAGGTCTGGGTGCTTTGCAGACGGCTTTGACCTTTCTCGGGTCTGGTTTAATTCCTTTAGCGGTGATCAAATGTCCGAGTATCTCAATTTGTTGTAATCCAAAGATGCACTTGTCTCTGTTGAGAGTTAAACCTCTGTTCTCAAATCTCTGAAAGACTTGTCTAAGTCTCTGTTCAAGTTGCTCTTCGTTTTCTCCGAAGACTACTACATCATCCATGTAGCAGACGGTGCCAGGCATTCCACATAACATAGAGTCCATAGCCTTCTGATACGCTTCCGGTGCACTCGATAATCCAAAGGGGACTTTTCTAAAACGGTAGCATCCTCTATGCGTGATGAATGTCGTCAGGGGTCTGGATTCAGGGGCTAAGTCACACTGCCAAAACCCTTTCCGTGCATCCAGCTTAGCAAAGAATTTTGCTCCTTGCACTGCCTGTAAGATGCTATCTACTGTTGGCACTGGGTGTCTTTCCCTGATCACTGCTCTATTCACTTCCCTGAGGTCTACGCATAGCCTCACTTCTTTTGTGTCTTTCTTGGGTACTATCAGAATATTAGAAACCCATTCTGATCCTTCGTTCACTTCCTCTATTATATCTTGTTCAAGCATCTTGTCTAACTCCTGGTTTACAGCTTCTAACATAGGATAAGGCACTCTCCTTAAACCCTGTGCTACAGGCGGGACTTTTTCATCGACTGTAACCTTATGACTGTAACCTTTGATCTGACCTAGTCCTTTGAAAACTAATGGGTACTCTTTAACAAGCTCATTAAATCTCTCTGTCTGCCGTACTGTGTTCACTTTTTCTCCCATGTTAAGTATCTTTAATTCAAAGCTTGTTTTTCTACCTAGCAGTGCTTCTACATTTCCTTCTATGACATATATGTTATCTTTAACTATGCTGTCTTTCCATCTCATTTCTGCTTCAAAGTAACCTACACATTTAAGTGGAGTAGTTTGAGCATAGGCATAGAATCTCTTCTTGGTTGGTTTCAGTTGTGTTCCAGCGGACATTGTTCTTTTATACAGGTCCTCTCCTATAAAGTTTCTACCACTTCCTGTATCTATGACCATTTTCAGCCATTGTCCATTTACCTTGACTGTCTCCGTACCTTCAGGATTTACAGCATGGACAAACTCATCTGAATTTGAATCAGAAGTATCCTGTACTACTGCTCTCACTGGTTTACCTGACTTCGTCTTTTCTTTCTCCTTATTTCTGTCTTTACTTTTGTCACTGTTCTTGTCTGCTTGTGCTTTCTTTTTCTTCCTGAAACACATGCGTGCATAATGTCCCTTTTTCTGACAGAATAGGCACGTCGCTGTCTTGGCTCCGCAATCATCTGCTGTGTGAGTGTCCATTCCACATCTGTAACACTGGGTGTCGCTGTTGGCTTGCTCTTGGCTGCGTCTCGCTCCCCGCGCTGCTCCAGCTTTCCATCCGCGATCCACGCGCACACCCCTCCCGGTGAATTGAATCCGGTTGTCTCCGGCTCTGCGACCAGCACTCTCCGTGAAAAGTTTGGATTCTGCCTGTGCTGCTTCAAAGGCCCTTGCAGTCGACAGTGCTTTGTCTAAACTCAGTCCATCCTCCTGCAACAATTTGTTGCGCAGCTTTTTCACGGTGCATTTTTCCACTATCTGATCACGTATCATGTCGCTCTCCAGTGTGCCAAAGTCACATGATTTTGCCAGTTCTCTCAATGCATTCACGAAAGCATCTACTGACTCGTCAGGGTACTGAGCTCTCTGTCTAAACTTGTGTCTCTCTAAGACTACATTTCTCCGTGGAGTGAAATATGCATCTAAAGCGGCAACAGTCTGAGCATGTGTACCTTTGACTCCTGGTAAGTTTGCAAAAATCCTCTGCGTAGGTGCTCCTATACAATGCAACAGCGTGGCACGCCTCACCAAATCCGGTGCATTAATAGTGCCACTGGCAACTTCGAAAAAGCTGTAAGCGTCCTTCCACAGGTTATACTCTGTGAATAAATCAGACGCTCCGAGGTTCAGCGGGAACGGCGGAACCAGTTGAGCGTAGCCGGGTCCTGCTGCAGCTCGCGCAGCTCCGTCATCATGCGACATAGCTCCGGTAATAGTAAGTTTCGTCTTTGTTTGTTTTCTTTTTCTTTTTTGTCGGCACGGACGTAGAATCCCAGTCGCCTTGCCTTGGGTTCTTGGCAAACTGTCTCCTCGTCGCCAAATGTTGTGTTCTCCAATAAACAGTCCTTTAATTTCAGTTTTATGCTTGCTTTATTAACACACGTTCACTTTCAAGTTCTGGCTGCTATGTCTGTCTAATTCTCGTTGTTCTCGCGATAACTCAGTAACATCCACTATACTACACAGGTCATTGAAAGATCAGAATTTAAGCCTTACTGTTTTATCCCAGGACTCTTCCAAAACTTCTGGCTGTGGTCCTGCACAAGGCAGCATGGGTCACGTGTTCCACAGCAACAATAACACTGGGCTGCCTGCAGACGTGCCTGTCTGAAAATCGGCGTAGTGCACTCGGATATCGGCCGATGCGGATACATTAAAAATGCTAAATATCGGCCCGATATATCGGCCGGCCGATATATCGGTCGACCTCTACCTGAGACATATGTTAGGATTCTGTTTGTGGACTTTAGCTTTGCATTTAATACTATTCTATCGGAGCTAATGCGGACTGAACTCTCACAACTGTGCCTGATCCAAAATAACATGTTATAACCACGATGGCCCAGTTTTACGCTACAGTCATTGAGTCCATCCTCACCTCCTCCATCACAGCCTGGTTTGGATCAGCCACTGAACAAGACAAGGCCAGACTGCAATACATCATCCACTCAGCAGAGCGAATAATCGGCAGTAACCTGCCTACCCTCCAGACACTGTACATCACCAGAACCAGGAAACGGGCATACAAAATCTTTGAGGACCCATCTCACCCTGCTCACCACATCTTTCAAGCCTTACCCTCCAGGAGAAGACTCATGGCAATCAGAACCAAGACCACAAGACACGCCAAGAGCTTCTCCCCTCAGGCAGTCTCTCTCATTAACCAAACCAGTCTCTGAATGGACGTTCAATTAATTGTCAGCTGCAGTGAAATATCCACCAGCATAACCAGTGAACAACTGATAAACTTCCTCTATGATTATATTCTGCACTCTTGCACATTATGCACACATACTGCAAACTCTGTATACATATTGCACTTTTGCAGATATAGTTGACTTGGCTGCTACTTAATAACGGCACCATTTAAGAGCCCTTTAAATTATTATGCCATTTATATAGTTTATATTCATACTACAATTATTACTATGTACACATATATAAATATCATAATACCATCATTACTGCCATTAATAAACTTAATTATCATATAATTATCATATTACCAAATTGCCAGTCTATTGTCTATTACGTTTTTGCATATGTCTTTGCTAAATGATGTATGTTCTTTGTAATGTCATATAAAAGCACCACCAAGGCAAATTCCTTGTATGGAAACATATATGGATTCCGATTCTACATCCTTCATCAGGACTAGAAAACTTCCATCCAGCGTTGCATTTCACTTTGACGCTGTCGCTTTTGAAACACTTTTCTGTGATCTAGCTCTTGTTTTGGTCGTCGGCTATCATCCAACAAAAGGTTCATTTCAGCTCTCCTAATCTGACATAAACCACACTCACAAACACTTTCGGGTTATTGTGTCACTGGGAAGGGATGGACTCCGGTAGGGATGGGTTTCCAGCATTTCCTATCCTGGCTGTTCTCTTTAGGGACAAACACAGGAATGGAGTCTAGTGATCACACCGGAACCTGACTTACCTGAACGGAGATGTACGGAGCAGACTCTCATATGCGAGGGGATGCTCTGGAATGCAAGGTCTTTACGCCCCACCGCTATAAGCTACGCCATCCGACGCCATTTCGTCAACTCTTCCACTTTTGCTTGTCTTTTCCAATCCAGAAAAGAGAAGAAACGTATACCGGTCCTGAAGACCGAAGAGAGACCCGAGTCGATATGGGGCCGCCGCTTAGCGGGTCGCCGTTAGCCGGGCCTCTGTGACGCCCCCGCTCAGAGTAGAATGCCCAGGGGCGTCGCAGTCACCGGCGTCCTCCCTGTCCTCCTGTCCTCTCAAAAAACAGCAATCATTTAAACAAACATGAGGGAAAATTCAAAAGGCAAAGATGACGTCATGCCTTACCTCAGCACAGCTGCCCACCGCACAAACGACAGCGTGTCACCTTATTTTAAAAAAAAAAGAAAAAAGAAAAACGGCGGGAAATGGGGGCCGCGCACGGACAGGGCCCCTCCCTCACAGCACATGCGGCTAATTAGCTGGCCATCCAGAGGCACTCAGTCTATTAGTCACCCATTCAGTCAGTCAGTTCTGACTTTCAGCAACAGTGGGCAGTAGAGGTGCACCGTTCCCGGAAGCACTGCAATACCGGGTTGATGCCTGGAGCAGACGGGGCAAGCCCCACTTCCGGCTCCCTGTTTCAAAAATCCGTTTAATATGCAGTGTTGTGCCTGAACGAGTTCATTGAACGATCGTTCATGAACTCGTTCATATTCTGGGTGAGCGTGAACTGAACGTGCTGTATATCTGCCTGATGAACGTGAACGTGAATGCGCTCATTCTGGCGTTTATGAACGTCGTTCTCTCGTAGTTCAATTTTGTTCTAGAGAGTGCCAGATTTCCATGGAGCCAGGCAAAATCCCGGCTATAACCACTGACTGTACAATATCTAGGCTACAACCGCTACAACACAATCTAAAACGGGCTTTATTATATAGGGGGAAAGACCAGATCTGGCAACACCAGCCACCACAGAGTCGCACCGCGCATGCGTCATTAAATTGCGAAGGATGAATGGAGGCAAAATCCGATGAAGGCAGCGGCACTACTTCTGTCTCAATGATGAATGAAACTTCATATGTCCACCTAAAAGAATTTTTTTAAAAGGTCAGCGATGATCCAGGTGGGAAAAACCTTACCTTTTTGTGTAAACTGTGCCCGCCGGGTCTCAAGAAGCAACTCCGCACATCAACAACATCAACAGCAAACTTGAAACGGCATATTGAAATAAAGCACCCGTCTAACCTTTTAAGGTATGTGCAGGTCACTAAAAAATCAAAAGACACGGCAACGGCGTGCCAAAACAGATCCTGTTCTACCACCCAAAACCAAATAACGGCGTACAGTAACGGCAGCTCCGTTATCTCCCAGCCGCAGCTGGACAACCTGGATTTGCAGTATATTGTTGGAGACCTGCAGCCTTTGAGGAAAGTGGAAAAGCCAGCTTTCATAAACTTAATAAAGGGGTTGCAGCCATCCAAAAAGGTGACATCAAGAAAAAAAGTACAAACTGCTGAACAAGAAATTTGAAGAAAACGTATGTGAACTTAAAACTAAACTCTCTGCGGTCGATGCTGTGTGCACAACAGCAGATTGCTGGTCAGCTGTGAACAAAGCATTTATGGGCATCACTATCCACTGGCTGAACAAAAATGATGTTTCTAAGAGACATTCTGCAGTCCTGGCATGTCGGCGTATTAAAGGAGCACATACACATGATGTGTTGGCAAAATTATTGTCAGATGTCAACAAAGAATTCAAAATCCACAACAAGGTTGTGTGTACAGTTACAGACAACGCTTCAAATTTTGTCAAGGCGTTCAATTGTTTTGGGATGGATGTTGCTATTGATACTCAAGAGCCAGAGACAGTGGTCCACTTTGATGAAACTAAAAGTGAAGATGACAGTGAACCAGAGTCAGCCTTTGCTGCTGCCAGTGAGAACTCAGATGAAGATGACCAGATGGAGCCTCATTCTCTCTCAGGTCTGGATCATCCCTCTCTCCCCCCTCATAGAAGGTGCATAGCTCACACCTTGAATCTAGTGGCCAAAGATACAGAAAAAGTAACTGAACCACGTTACAAAACAATGTCGAGAGCTGTTTTTGCAAAAGCTTCTGCTTTGTGGAACCGAGTTAAGCGAAGTCCAAAGGCTTCTGATACTGTGGAGGAAAAGCTTGGGATTAGCTTTATTGTGCCAAATGACACAAGATGGAACTCTGTATTTCTTGCCATGGAGAGACTGTCTCGCATAGCAACATTAACTACCAGGGCAGAAATAAATGTGGCTGAGGTCCCCCCTGCAAATGATGCCACTCCCCTACATGATGCTGATTCTGCACACTGTGAGTGATGAGTTTGGCTTTCGCCGATTCTCTCCACATGAAGTCAACTTCATTCACAAATTTGTGGACGTGATGAGACCTTTAGCACTTGCATTAAACATCCTCCAAGCAGAGAAAAACATCTTTCTTGGCTACCTGGCTCCAACCATCGTGCAACTGCAATGTCTTATGAATGACCTGTTGGATGAGAGCATGAAGCAGACTGCTGCAGAGGGTCTCATTACATGCCGTCCCCTTATAGAGAGCATCTTGCAGTCACTGAGTACAAGGCTGGCAGATCTTCTGGAGAAGAGGGAGCACATACTCTCCGCTATGCTGATGCCAAGATTCAAGCTAGACTGGGTCCAAGATGAGGAAAAACGTGTGCTGTACAGATTGATGCTGAAAAGAGAATTTCAAACCCTCAGCTCTGATGACTCAGCTGCAAGAGACTTAGGTCAACCCCAGTCCAGTGGTGAAATGGGGAAGAAAGATTCTGCAGCTTCATTCTTCAGATTTAACAGAAAAACTCCGGTTTCTCAAAAAACTGAAGTGGACACCTATTTGGATGCTCCAACCACAGATGGGTTTGATGAATACATGCAGTTTTCAAAGCTCAAAAGGCTGTTCATAAAACACAACACTGCACTGCCCTCAAGCGCTCCAGTAGAGAGGCTCTTCAGCGTCGGTGGTCTAATATTCAGGTATGGACAAACTGTGATTATATTCCATAATTAATATGCTTTGGTCATAAGTACAGTAAATACCTACCCTCAATCATAGTTATGTCTTGGTGATATTATTTTAATGCTGCTCATGTAGCTAATAGTAATTGTGGTTTTCAATATAAACTTTGGTCAAATTATTTCAGTGATTGCCTCAGTACACAATTCCTTTTAATACAGATTACTGTTACCATTTTTTGCACAATAATCATGATGCTAAAATTTCTTGTTTCGTCTCATTCAGGCCCAGGAGAAACCGACTGGGAGATGCCAACTTTGAGAAGCAGCTGATCTTGAATGCCAACAAAAAGATCTGAAGGTATCTTAAATATTGTTCTGACCTATTTATTGGGCTATAGAAGCACAATGGAGATGAGTGTGTGGGTGTGCAGAGGTGAGCTGCATAAAAATAACAGAGCATATCTTGTTTTTACAGGAAGCAAGACACAGCAGATCTAGCAGGGAGAGACCACTGGGACCAGTGACAGAGGATCTTCATTCAGATAAGGGGTTTTCAAGCTGGATAAAAAATGTTAAGACCCCCCAAACTGCTATTTCTGTCTCTTTGGGGGGGTCTGGATCTTGATCGGTGGTTACTGTACCCCCCAGTTCCCCCCGTAATTCGAACCATGTGTCTATGCTGCTGAAATGAGCCTTGCATATTGCGAGTTGGACCGAAATCATCTTAGTGAAGTTTAGTTTGGTATTTGTAAAGCTGGCCTATCCAGTCATGCAAAAGGTTAAACTTCTTAATTAACTATATGCAGTGGTGTAAAATTCAGCTTTCTTACTTTTGACATGAATGAACTTACTTTAATTAATTAAGCTACATATCACCCATCCATGTTTCCTAGCATTTCCAGCACTGGAATGAAAATGATGCAGAGCTTAATTAAAGCACTGAACAGCTGTTGCCATCCCACCAGCAGGGGGCAGGGCTGCCCTTCATCATATCAAGCAACGCAGTGTGAGGCTTCCTATGCATCTTGCTCCCTCCCTCTCCGCCTTGGCTTTGTTCAGTCATCTTACTTTGTGTTTCTGTGCCTGTGTGCTTTGCTTGTTTCAACTGGTTTTAGGATCTAAACTGGTTAAAGACCATGGGGCGGCTGGTTAAGGAGGCTCACCAAAGCCTACACTGTCTGTAGTCTACACTGCCTACCCCTCACCCAACAAATCGTCAGTCTCATGACACCAGGCAGATGGTACTGGAGTGTTAATACCAGAACATCCCGACTCCGGAACAGTCTGTACCCCCAGGCCAACAGAAGGATCAACTACTGCCACCCTCTGCCAGCTGTGCCCCCACCTCAGGCACTATGGTAATGGTCACCCAGCTCACTGCACTCTGCACCTTACATGCAGTTGCACCTGCTTTTTATACTGGACTGATAAGCACCAATCACTTCATGCTGCAGTTTCTTCTTCCCTACGGTCCTCATATGCATGTATATTGTCATGTATAGGTTAAGTTTTCTGGACTGATAAGCAGCAGCCACTTTGCACTGCACATTCCGACTCCATACCCATATCTATAGTTTACATTGTTATGTATATTTCCTGTATGTATGCATGTCTGTTTTACATTGGTAACTGCATATATTTCTTTATTCCATAAATTCTACAGAATAGTGGAATACCTGCATGGATTTAAATTCCCCGCTGCATTCCACTGTGCGTTTCTGTTTATCAGTGCCGTCCTTCCACGCACACGGACTCTGCCACGGGCATGTGCACACGTACGCCACACACTCACACACATCACGTACTTCACATACTCGCGTATCACATCTGCCATTTCTTACCTGCTTCACACCCCCATCAAGATTATCCATAGTTTGTTGCAGTTTCTATTAAGCAAATAAATGCTTTTTTATTAAACCAATCGCTGTTTTGTGTTCATTCGGGTAGGACAGAAGCCAGCATACTATCCAAAGAAGCCCCACAACCTTCAGGTATATTTATGTTCATTTTTGAACTACTTATCTGATGGGATTTGGTGGGATATGAGACTGACTGAGACTGATTAAATTACCAGTATCACCCAGCACCAACACATCCCAGTTTGCTGTTTTGACCACTTTAAATCATGCATAAGATGTTGCTTGTTGGCCATAACTGATTACAGAACTAATGTGTAGCCAAACTGTTTTCCAACAAGCTCACAGAATAATTTTTATTGCATAATTATTTTTATATTTGTTTTGAAGAATAAAATATAGTTATTAAGGAACTGTGTGTGGTTTATCTGTTAAACTGACCACTGAACTTTAACATAAACAGAGGAAACATCACATAATGCTATAATCACAATTAACACAAATGCTTCGTCAAGAACCCCTGGGTTACATCACAAGCGACTGTCTCTGTGAGTGAGTGGAGTCTTTGGCTCTGTAGCCCTTCGTGATGGTGTCTGTATCTCATGGCCTGCTGTTCCCTTGCACGCTACTCTTCCAGTGTAGGTATTGAGGCACTGAGGTTGTCTGTCAGGTGGCTGAGGTGAGTAGAGTTGCACCACCTCTTCCAGTAGCTGCACCAGGACCCTCCCCGGTAGAGCTCAGCCTGACAAATGGTCAGTATTAGGGTGTACTCACACTTGGCCCGGTTGCCTTATATCATGCTTGAGCATGATATAAGGCTTCAGGTGTTTCATTCAGACCCATTGCCAAAAGTGTATAAAATCAAGCACCTAGCCATGCAGTTGGGTTTACAATAATTTGTGAAAGAATGGGTCGTTCTGAAGATCTCAGTGAATTCTAGCCTGGTATTGTCATTGGATACCAGGGTGAACTGGAAATGGGCTTTGGGAGAACAAAGGTGGGACACGACCTTGGGGCAAAAACTTAACTGAGGCAGGAGGGGACAGGACTGAGCTAGGGGGTCTGCTGGTCCCCAGAAAGCAGGGCATTGACCCTGGGACACGAGCCCCTGCTGGGTCTTGGGAGGCCAGAAGGGCCAGATTGAGCCAAGGGGAAGGCAGGGTTGGGGCCGAGAGGCACTGTGGGCATCGCCAGGACTGTAAGGCTGAGGGACGCTGTCAGGACCACAGGGCAGGGAGGGGGCCGTCATTGGGACCACAAGGCGGGAGGGGCACCGTCAGTACTGCAAGCCTGGGACCTGCGGGTGAAGGGGAACCTGCAGGGCAAGGACATGGACGGGGGCAGGAACAGGAACCAGAGGGGCCTGCAGGGCAGGAGGGCCCAGAGTAGCCGGAGCAGTGGCCACGGATGGTGGCTTTTCCCAAGGACAGTGGGCTGGAGACGTCTTGGACCTGGAGTGAAGACAGAAACAGAGGAAGGGAACAAGCAGAGGGTGTGGGGGGAACAAGACTGCAAGACAAGTTAAAGTTTATGGGAACACAGGTGATCTGTACAACATGCCCTTAATGAGGGATACTGTGCTTAATAAATAAACAATAAATAAAACACAAATACATAACAGGGCTAATTATTTTTATGTGTGTGCAGTTTAAACAAAATGAAATCAAATTAACTTACCTGGGGATTTTAGTAATTCTGGAATTCTGAAAAATAATACTTTAAAAATAATAATTTAAAAATCTACTTAGAAATATACAGTACATTATTCTCTTAATAAACGTTAAACATTATTATGAAACATTCCACATATACATCTCAAAATTTATCACAATTTATCATTAATTCATTATCTGTGATACTCTTTCAATTATTTAATGTTCCCCAAATAGCGGCAGCAGAACCACAATTTCATCTTCTTCGTATTTTGGCTCTTCTCTGTGTCGTTGGTCCAGGAAACAGCTCTCGCAATTCTCATTCTGGTGAATAAACAAGACATATGATTAACTAGCCATATGTGATACTCGCAAAGCCAAATCTGCACTGTATTATTTCAACTTCATTCCTAAATGCTATTCATCAAGAATGCCTATGGAAAGAGATGGAGCCTTCATTAGCTGCTCGTGGCGTCGAGGCTACTCTGGCAGTAACGGCCGAATTGCTAAAACTGCTTCACAATACAGTAAAGCTTGTGAAATTATGACGCTGCTTCGATACGCTATAACATCGCCATGGTACCGAACCTAGCAAAAGGTTAATCTTACTTCAAGAACATGGGACATTTAAAAAGTAAACGTATAAGCGATCTTTTCAGAATAACATCTTCAGATGAAATGCATTATCACAGGCCAATCATATCAACCATAAGTCTTATTGTTTTTAACACAATAAGTTTAACACAAAATATTTTCTCTTACCATTTAAATATAAACAATCATATTAAGAATAATGGCCACAGCATCTACAGTTTAAACTACTAATTATAAATATATTTCAACGATATTGTGCCGCAATATTTGCATGTACAATATCAGGACATAAAATCAAATATAAAATTAAATATGGTAGCAAAACATAATCTGAAGAAATAGCAAGAAACATACGAAGAGATGCTGCTCACCTCTGCGCCATCTCTCTGTCAGAATGTTTGTGTTTAACCTGCAATGATTTTGTTTCTGTGGAAACCACTGAGATATTTAATTGGTCGAAATGTATGAAGCGATGTACTGACATTATGTTCAACGAATAAAAACAAGAATTTATTGTCAGGGAGGGACGAATTTGAAGCTGGTCCAATCAGAAGTAGTATCTTTATATTGTGCTTACTGTAGCTGGGCGTGATTGGATATCTATCTGCCTTTCAAGCCCCCAAATCATGTATCTACTTGTCAATAGGTAACCACGCAGCTCTGTCTATAAAGTCTGTCTGTAATTTTCTTATGACATTATGTTTTTGCTAGGCAGCATTACGGTAATGCGTAATACCGCTGTATTGGGGGTGTACCGCCGCTGTATTTCCATAGCTGGTTGACGCAATTAGCATTTTAGCAACATTGGTAGGCCGACGTCAACTCTCAACGAATTTCATAGGCAACATCTAGAATTCAGGAACTAGTAGGTCTTCAGATAGTTGTTTACGCTTTTGAGAAAGAAGACTATAGTTCTTGTTATTCAAATTCAGTATCCTGGTGTTTTTAATTTCGAAGATATGTCATATACAAGTTTTTTGAGAGACAAAATTTTGGTTTGATTTCTATTTTATTTTATGTTAAATAAAGTTCATTTAAAACCATTTTACAATTAGTGCAGTGTTTCCTTTAGAATTAGTGCAGTGTCCTTAAAAACTGCATGTTCTAATGTTCAAACCTAACGCCATGCCATAATAACTGCTTTGCAGATATTCCATTCAGGAATCTATAGAGGATATAGGTAAGCCAGTCTGTGTGTGTTTGGGTGGGTGGTAATGTATATATTATGTTGTGGGGACCAAATGTCCCCACAGTGTTATAAAAACATGTTATTTTTACTTTGTAGGGACATGTTTTTGGTGCCCAAATGAAAAAACTCAATTTTATAGAATTCTGTGAATGCAATCAAAGGAATAATAATTCAAAAAGTCTTGTATTTTGTTTGCTTACTTACTGTTACTTCTTGGTTACTACTGTAGGGATTAAGGATTAAGGTTGCCATAGTTAGGATTGGGGTTATGCCCATACAAATGAATGGAGAATCCCCACAAATATTCAGATACCTAATCTCTCTCTCTCTCTCTCTCTCTGTGTGTGTGTGTGTGGTACTATTACTATTCAAATAAGCTATCGGATCACCTTTCAGACAACAACCCCAGAAAGGTATGGGAGGGCCTGAAACACATCACCAATTACAAAGGCAGCGGGGCAAATACAGAAAACATGGACATCTCATTAGCAGAGGAACTAAACCACTTCTTTGCCCACTTTGAGAGAGCTGTAGACACCCCTACCATGCAGACCGCCTTGCCCATTGCCTCCTCTGAGCCCAGCTCACACACACTCACCCTCCAAGAACACCAGGTTTACAATATGTTCAGAGCAGTTAATCAGAGGAAAGCTGCTGGCCCTGACGGAATACCTGGGAGTGTGCTCAAAGTCTGTGCCGACCAGCTGTCTCCTGTGTTCACCAGACTTTTCAACCTCTCCCTGTCACAAGCCACTGTCCCTCATTGCTTGAAATCTGCAACTATAGTACCAGTCCCCAAGTCCTCCTCCATCAGTGACCTCAATGACTACAGACCCATTGCATTGACACCCGTGGTTGCGAAGTGCTTTGAGAAGCTGGTCCTAAAGCACATAAAGGACTGCCTCCCCCCCAGCTTCGACCCCCACCAGTTTGCATATACTGTAAGGCAAACAGGTCCACTGAGGATGCAATCTCCACTGCCCTCCACTCTGCTCTGTATCACCTAGAGAATCCTAGGACTTCAGTAAGGATGCTCTTCATTGATTTTAGCTCAGCCTTTAATACCATCATCCCAGAAATCCTCATAGCCAAGCTGGTTAACCTGGACTTCCCCCCCGCTACATGTGCATGGATCAAAAACTTCCTTACTGACCGGACACAATCTGTCAAGGTTGGTAACCGGAGATCATCCACCCTGTCACTCAGCACTGGCTCACCACAGGGATGTGTGCTGAGCCCTCTCCTGTATACCATCTACACCAGTGACTGCACCCCCACGCATCCCTGCAACACCATTATCAAATTCGCAGATGACACCACTCTGGTTGGGCTCATCACTAACGATGACGACACCGCCTACAGAGATGAGGTCCAGAGCCTGACAGAATGGTGTGACTACAACAACCTAACCCTCAACACCAGGAAAACCAAGGAGTTGGTCATGGACTTCCGGAAGACAAAAGCTGATCCCCCCCCCCTCTCTATAAAAGGTGACTATGTGGAGAGGGTGTCCTCCTTCAAGTTTCTCGGGACCCACATCTCCGAGGATCTGTCTTGGACTACAAACACTACCGCCCTAGTGAAGAAAGCCCAGCAACTCCTCTATTTCCTGAGGGTTCTGAAATGGAACAGGCTGCAAACCAATCTGCTGGTGTCCTTCTATCAAGCCACAATCGAGAGTGTGCTGGCACATGCCATCCCCGTGTGGTACGCTGGCTGTACAGCTGCCGATAAGAAGAGACTCCAGGGGGTCACTAGAACAGCAGAGAAGGTGATTGGCTGTCCACTCCCCTCCCTGGACTCCATTGCTAGCTCTAGGTGTCTCTCCAGAGCCAGGGCGATCATAAAAGACCACCTCCATCCTAACCACCACCTATTCAACATACTGCCCTCTGGAAAAAGGTTCAGATCCATCAGGTGCAAAACATAAGAACATAAGAACATAAGAAATTTACAAACAAGAGGAGGCCATTCGGCCCATCAAGCTCGTTTGGGGAGAACTTAACTAATAGCTCAGAGTTGTTAAAATCTTATCTAGCTCTGATTTAAAGGAACCCATGGTTTTAGCTTCCACTACACTAGCAGGAAGACTATTCCATACTCTAACTACACGCTGTGTAAAGAAGTGCTTCCTCAAATTTGTTTTAAAATGTTCTCCCGCTAATTTCCACATATGGCCACGAGTTCTAGTATTTAGACTAATATTGAAATAGTCATTTGGCTGAACAGCATCCAGACCCGTTAGAATCTTATAGACCTGAATCATATCCCCCCTTAGTCTCCTTTGCTCAAGGCTAAACAGATTCAGTTCCGCTAACCTCTCCTCATAAGACATTCCTCTAAGACCAGGAATCATTCTCGTAGCTCTTCGTTGCACCTTTTCTAAGGCAGCAATGTCCTTCTTGAGGTATGGTGACCAAACCTGCACACAGTATTCTAGGTGGGGTCTTACCAAGGAATTATATAAGTGTAACATAACCTCCCTTGACTTAAACTCCACACACCTAGAGATATAACCCAACATTCTGTTCGCCTTTTTTATTGCTTCCTCACACTGGCGAGAGTGGGACATGGAAGCATCAACATACATACCGAGATCTTTCTCGTAATCAGCTACCTTTATTTCAGTGGAACCCATAAAATATCTGTACTTTATATTTCTGCTCCCTGCATGGATTACCTTACATTTATCCGTGTTAAATTTCATCTGCCAAGTATCAGCCCATTCGCTAATTAAATCCAGATCCCGTTGAAGCCTCTCTGCTGCTAGATCAGTATCTGCTACACCGCCCACCTTGGTGTCGTCTGCAAATTTAACCAGTTTACTGTATGTATTTGTATCAATATCATTAATGTAAATTAGGAACAATAGTGGTCCTAAAATTGAACCCTGCGGTACCCCACTATGAACGGAGGCCCACTGTGACATTGTGCCTCTAATAACTACTCGCTGCTTCCTGTCAGTTTTTGATCCAAGCTGCCACAGTTCCTAAAATCCCTGCAGCTTTAAGCTTTAGCAAGAGCCGTTTGTGGGGGACAACATCAAAGGCCTTCTGGAAATCTAAGTAAATCACATCACTCAGTAAAACAGAGTAAAAAATAGCTTCTACCCATGGGCAGTCAGAACTCTTAATGCACCAGATCACTAACATTACTCCTTCAATCCTCCCCTCACTGCTATCTTTTTAAGCTTATGGTGTCCATAAGTATGTATGTGTGTATGGGTGTGGGTGTGTGCGTGTGCACGTGTTTGTGCAGTTTTCGTCCATACTCCATACTCACTGCTGCTACTGACTATGGCTCTATGTGCAATATCTTGGCAAATGTGCAATTACCAACCTACCCAATAGTGTCACTTATCTATGACAAAAGCCCTTCCCCCTTATTTATTATATTTATGACACCCTTGCATATACCCCCCAATGTCTCTTGTACCTATACATTGTATATACTGTGTTTATTATTCTTATATCTTGTACTGACACTTTCTTGCATCTTTGTGTTCTTGCTAGCTAATTTCGTTGTCCAGGCAACTGTACAATGACAATAAAAAGTCTTGAAGTCTTGTCATGTTGGGATTACAGTTTTCTCCATAGAAATGAATGGAGAGTCCCCACAAAGATATAATTACAAACACTGTGTGTGTGTGTGTGTGTGTGTGTGTGTGTGTGTGTGTGTGTGTTGTGTGTGGTATCAGATCAGTCTCTGAGAGTTCAGTAGTCTGATGTCATGTTTCTGAGTCTGGGTTGAAGGCCTGAATGCTTTTCCAGACGCTAGGAGTGTGAAAAGATAATGTGAGGGGTGGGTGGGGTCATCCACAATGTTGGTGGCTATGCAGATGGAGCGTGTGATGTGAATGTCCATGACGGAGGGGAGAGAGACTCTAATGATCTTCTCAGCTATCCTCACTATCCGTGGGTCTTGTGATCTGAGGCTTGGAAAAACATGTTGTGCTGCTCAACCTTGGCACAATGATATGGGTGAATCATGGACGCAATAGAATTTGGGGATGATTAGTCCATACAGGGACAGAATCATTCCATACCTCAATCACCTCGTACGTATGTCTGCTAGGTGGAGTTGCTCCTAACTGTGCGCAGTGGAGTTGAACAATCACAACTTCCCAGAATATTACAGTAACAGGAGGACAGTGAACAAGTCTTATTAATTCTATGCTGTGTGGACGATGTAACCGTCCGCGTGTTCACCTTAATACACAGGACATTCAAGCCATTGCAGAATCCAAACCCAGAAATGCAGCTCCCTCCACCAGCAACGCCAATATAGAAACTGCCACAAAATCCATGCCCCCTGATAACCAGCCCCTTTTATTTCCACCACCGTCGTGGGGACCGTACTACAAAGAGTCAACGCAAGGTAAGCTGCAAAGTGCAAACAAATTTACAACCTACCCTACATAGTGCCCTGCGTTTACTTTGTCTGTACTATGAGTACAGTCTTTGCACCTTATCTGTTTGGCACTATATGTCGGTCATTCCTGTTACTTTTCTGTCCTCATGGTTTACTTATATTTTCTCTAACATGAGTCACATATTTAAAGCAAATATATATTTAGGTCTTCGTTATCACGTAAACAGAGACAATACATATAAAAAATGTAAAAACTTTTATTGATATATGCATTAAGGCTGCCATGATTAGTGGGCATAGTCGATGACATGTTCTTCTTCAATATCACTATGCAATTATTGAAGTAGCTATTCTCTAAAGCCCTGCAGTGACATGTAGTTTGTTATACTGTGTTTGTATGAAATGCCTTTTCATATATCATTATTGTTTCAGTTTATGCTGTAGCCATTTGTGCATGAATCTCCTTGCGTCAGAGGAAGTTGGGAGTGGGGTGTGACCTTTATGAAGCAGAATGAGACGAGATGAGTTGTAAAATAAATGGTTACGCTAACTGCAGTGAGACCTTTCTCATGCGGCCCTGCTCAATCTGTGTAGTCATACCATGGCAGTCAGTTAAACAGGGAGGTTTATCTGCAGTGTTGGATTGTCTCCTGGGAACCTGTACAGCCAGTGCTTGGAGTGTGATGTAGGACACGAAATCAGGACCGCCCACTTTTTACTCATTTTAATCTTAAAATATGGACAGTGTGAACTGGAACTTTGCCATTTTGCTCATATCACTTCCTCTGCCAGCACTTGCAGGATGGGCTTCCCCTTTCATTCTGGTTCCTCCCAAGGTTTCTTCCTTCTAGGGAGTTTTTCCTTGCCACTGGTTTGCTCTCTGTGGGCTTTGGGCAGGGATAAGGTAAAGTGCTTTGAGACAATGTAATGTTGTGAAAATGCGCGACACAAGTAATATTGAATTGAAATGAATCACACCAGCTTGTCTCAGCTGACAGCAGCTCTTACTTATCTGATAAGGGGGGGGGGGGGGGGGGGGGGTATCACATACCTTCTGGTCAACGTCAAAAGAAATTTATATATAAAATAATATATTGCATATTGCTATAACACTCAGTAAATGGGACCTATTATGCTTTTCCCTTTCTATTAGTGTGTTACATGGCTTCAACTGCATGTAAACGGTCTGCAAAGTCTTTAGATGCAAAGTACATAGCAAAGGGAGTAACTCTCAGCACAGAAACCACTCATCTCTCATCTGCCTAAAACACCTCATTGGAATTCCAGCCCTTACTTCCATGACATGATGAGGTCACCTCATAACACAATCCTTATTGTCTGCCTACCTGCAAGGATCTGTCTGCAGACTGAAAGACAGGGGAATGAAGGGTAAACCGACCAATCAAACCACACTGGACTCATTGGGGGTGGGATTAGACAGAGGGTGAATAGACATGTGCATTATGAGAAAACAATATGTGCTTTTCGAACACTGAAGCATGCATACTCTATTCTAGTTGATCATAGATATAAAATTATAAACTGAAAGTGAGCATAATAATGCCCTTTAAGCAACAGTAGGCTGCTGTCCATGGTGCTGAAAACCTGGATTGGCAAATTTTACATGAAATTTTTTCACCTACTTTAACTGTAACCCTCTTATTTTGTTGGCAGTGATGCTCTGTGAAGTCATACAGAGGTGGGTATAGAAAGGATTACAGTGGGTAATAGGTGATTTAGATGAACTTTTTTACATTTGACAACCAAAAGGCTTTGGACAGTCAGTTCAACTTTGGACAATAGCACCTCCAAAAAGTTTCTCTGTCTCTCTTGCTAGTTATTTCTCTTTACCCCCCAGTCAAGGAGGAATCAAATGCAGAAGCACATTGTACAGTAGGAGATGTAAGGTGCAACACACATTAAAAGCTCTTTTGTGTGAACATTATAAAACAGATTAATACATATTAAGCAGTTTGAAACTTTACATTCAGACCTACATCAGTCAGAAAAAGCAGGCGATGACCAGCCCAACCAACAGCTCCATCCCTGATTGTACAGAATCGCTTGTCAGGGTAACTTCTGAAGTCATGACTAAACTAATTTCCCTCTCTGCCTTCAGCTTCACCAGCTAGATTAAACTAATCATTGAGGAGGAAAATACAGTCAAGCCTCACAGTGAAGCCATAAAATACACTTGGGTTAAATGTATTACACTTTTTTCCAATCATTTTGACGTGTTTCTCAATACCATGTCCACTTTTTCCAAACACTTAACACATGCACCATAAAATTGGACTATGTGAGCTAAACTATGTATGCTTTTGCATTGCCTTGACACAATATGCATTCAATCACCACTTCCCCCAAATTTTATGAATACTTCTCTCAGTCAGTGTTTGCCACCAGCAAAACTTTGTACAACTACAGCCGATTTTTCAGATGTTTAGATAATCTGTTCAAAACAGTTAATTTTCAGTGAATTTAAATTAAATTTTATTGCACTGTAAATTGAAATATGCTCCATTTTGACAGACAAAGGACACTATGCACTTGCACTAACACAAATAATTATGCTTTTAGCAGAAATTTTATAATTTTGTTTTTGTTTGCTGCTTTGTTACCATTTATACAAATGAGGTCATAGAGTGTCTCTTTCCTTTTTGCATCGCAACACAATGTATTCTGTGCATAAATAGTGGGTATGGCAACACATATATTACAGTAAAACATTTACATTTATTCATTTAGCAGGTACTTTTTTCCAAAGCGACTTACAGTGAAGTACTGTATCTACAGGGACAGTCCTTCTGGAGCAAGTTGGGGTCAAGGGCCTTTGCTCAGGGGCACAATGGTGGCATCCCCTGGGAGTGAACTCACAAGCTTCCGGTGTTCCGAATGGGAGCCCAGCCAGATCCCTAACTACTAGACCACCACCATCCCCCTAGATCACCACCAAGCACTTTACAATGCTTGAAGCTGGAAAGCTGAATGAAAGCACATACCTGCCTGTAATTTCAGCTAAGCATCTATCTAGGAATTTGTGTGGTTAGTGCCAATTTGCCATATGTACAAATCTTTGGATCCGCATTTTCCATTGCCATTTTTCTTTAGCCAGTTAACAATGGATGCAGCAAGAGACAGAGAAAGAGCAAGAAGACATCAACGGAGAGGAAGAGGAAGAACCATGGCTACTGATGAAATCAGAGCCACAGTATTTGACCATGTTGGAAATCATGGTCTGTCCCTGAGGAAAGCGGGTCTAAGAGTTCAACCCCACCTGCCTAGATCCACAGAGGCATCAATTGTCAGGATTTTCAGACAAAGCAACAAATACTATACACTATTTAGAGCATTCTGACTGAAGGCATTTGATTGATGTGTATATTACTGTAGCGGTGTGATTTGAGAAAAGTCTCCAGGAAAAAACTGACGCATCGATGCACGTTTGTCTTTACTGTAACCCACTACTGTAGGATTTAGCATTTACCTCCCACAGGAGGGAGAGGAAGAATTTACCAGTATTTGTGATTGTGTGGGACAATGTGGCCTTTCATCACTCCCACCAAGTCACAGAGTGGTTTATAGCCCATCCCTGGATGATGTCATTATTCTTGCCACCATACTCTCCATTTCTCAACCCGACTGAAGGATTTTTTTCTGCATGGGGATGGAAGGTATATGACCATCGGCCACATGATCAGATGTGGCTTTTAGATGCAATGGCTGCTGGGTGTGTGGACATCCATGTGGAGGACATCCAGAGCTGGATAAGGCACTGAAAGAGATTTTTTTCCGTGGTGTATTGCAAGAGAAAATAGTGTGATGTTGATGAAAATTTATGGCCAAATGCAAGGGACCGAATGAATTAGTCCAGGACAACAGTATACGCAACTGTATACAGTGAGACTTTGCTATTTGGCGATTTTTGTTTTGTTTTTTTTTCTTTTGTATTGAATGTAATGTACTTTCAGTAGGTGGTTGTAATGTATTTTTCTTTTCCAGTGTATTGCGCAGCTGAATTTATTTACTGTATTATTTGTTTGTATTATGATGTTTACTGTAAGATAACACTAGACATTTTGCAGCGCTTCAAGTTGTTTGTGTTTTTTCATGCATTGTACTTTGTGTGACAAAGTCGTCTTGTGAGAGAGTGCATGTGCTATAGGTTTGGCAGCATGTGCCACTTTTGGGTGAAGTGTGAAGTGTTCTGGTGGTATTACTGCATTTTGCACCGAAAGTTTACAGTGTGAAGTGTTTGGAAAAAGTCATGGTATTGAGACAAGTGTGAAAATGATTGGAAAAAACTGTAATATTGACTTATGTAGCTGAATTTTGTTTATCCACTAGAGGGCAGTCACACACAGGAGCTAAGATAAGATAAGATAAGATAAGATAAGATAAGATAAGATAAGATAAGATAAGATAAGATATCCTTTATTAGTCCCACAAGTGGGAAATTTGCATTGTCACGGGAGAAAGTGGACAGTACAAGAATAAAGCAGCAAAAATGAAAAACAATAGAATAAAATCTATATATGTACAGAGTGGATATAAAAATATAAACATAAATATATGTACGACACTGTGGAATTGCACTCAAAGAAATATTGCACATAAGAAAACCCCATGGTGTATTGGATGTGTGTGTTTTGTTAGTCTATGTGTGTGTGTGTGTGTGGTCAGCTGCAAGGACTTTGTTATAGAGTCTGACAGCAGTTGGAAGGAAAGACCTTCTGAATCTCTCCTTCCCACATCGTGGATGCAGCAGCCGGCCACTAAAGGAGCTGCTCAGTGCTGTCAGAGTCTCCTGCATGGGGTGATAGATGTTATCCAACAGGGATGGCAGCTTAGCCACCATTCTCCTGTCACTCACACCCTCCACTGGGTCCAGAGGGCATCCTAGAACAGAGCTGGCCCTCCGGATCAGCCTGTTTAGTCTCTTCCTGTCCCCAGCAGAGATGCTGCTGCCCCAGCAGACCACACCGTCTAAACTAAACACACCGTCTAAACTAAACACACCGTCTAAACCAGGGGTGTCGGACTCCAGTCCTGGAGGTTGTATAGCTTAGTTCTTTCCCTGTTCCACTACAAATGATTCAGCTCAAGAGCTGTGTGGTAATTAGCACATGGAGTTGAATCAGGTGTGTTAAATGAGGGGAAACCCAAAAATGTGCAGGGCTCTTGCTCTCCAGGACTGGAGTTTGACACCTGTGCTCTAAACCAACCATCTAAACCAAGGGATCTGATGCCTCAGGAAGTCAAGTCATTTATTTATAGAGCACATTTAAAAACAACAGGAGTTTATCCAAAGTGCTTCCCAGTCTAGAGAGAACTGATTAGCAAGTACTATATTGATGGTAAAATGTATAAATAAAATTACATGAAAGCATGCATACTTGCACACTGAAGGAGACTGAGGGGGGACATGATCCAGGTCTATAAGATTCTAACAGGTTTGGATGCTGTTCAACCGAATAGTTACTTCAGCATTAGTTCAAATACAAGAACTCGTGGCCATAGGTGGAAATTAGCGGGAGAACATTTCAAACTGGATTTAAGGAAGCACTTCTTTACACAGCATGTAGTCAGAGTACGGAATAGTCTTCCTGATAACGTAGTGCAAGCTGAATCCTTGGGTTCCTTTAAATCAGAGCTAGATAAGATTTTAACAACTCTGAGCTATTAGTTAAGTTCTCCCCAAGCGAGCTCGATGGGCCGAATGGCCTCCTCTCGTTTGTATAGTTCTTATGTTCTTATGTATGTTCTTATATAAGAAATAAGAAAATAAAAATTTATGGAAATGTAGTACAATAAGTAACAGATGTAAAGAGTAAGAGGTTAATTAAAATTAAATGAAATGTGTCATTAAAAACTTCATGACAAAAACCATAGGAGAACCTGGAAAGCAAGAGAGAAGGTGGATCTTTAACTTAAGATTTATACTCTTCAATAGTAGTGCAGGGCTTAATGTGGAGACTATTCCAAAGTCAGGGGGCAGCTACAGAGAAAGACCGGGGGGGTTGAATATGGAAATAGCAGATCTGAAATGTATTGTGGGGCTAATCCACTGAGTGCTTTAAAAGCAAATAGCAAAGTTGTAAGGAAAGCACTGCAGAGAGAGACCCTGGTATTCCAGTGAGGAATGGATACAGATTAAATAAAACCAAAATATGACACAGAAGGTGAGACTGAACTCAGACCTCAAGCTGATGAAGGAGGGATGTCTGCCTCTGAGCTGCACACTCAGCCCACTGAGCCACACGGCGGCCTGACTAAGGCAACATCAGACAGGGAAAAGGCACAGAGTACAGGGCCAGACGGGCACCGACCCTGACAAGTAATATTACAGTGTCAAACTCATGATGATGAACCATGAAAACCTGGATATAACTGAGGAGGACCAGGGACCCCATTGTGTACGAAACATCATTGTTGTTGCATCACTTCCTGTGTGATGTGTAAAGTGACCCTTCCCTCTTTACTGTGACTGCTGTATGTGAGCATA
This sequence comes from Paramormyrops kingsleyae, assembly GCF_048594095.1. Taxonomy (NCBI): domain Eukaryota; kingdom Metazoa; phylum Chordata; class Actinopteri; order Osteoglossiformes; family Mormyridae; genus Paramormyrops; species Paramormyrops kingsleyae. The sequence continues at coordinate 22,661,684 of NC_132820.1, read as the reverse complement.
GAGAAGACAGAGAAACAGTGAAGTTACGGAAAATTGGGACGTGAGTGTCAGTCTCCACAGATCTGAGGTCAGTGAGACACATAAAAAGGCTCCTCTGATGCTCCTCTTCATCCTCTGATGGGCCACCAGGTGAGAATCACTTACTTTAGGTTGGTTGTTATTTCACTTCCTGTTTATAATGACTAACAGCAGACATCCTAGGAAAATGTACAAATTCACTATAATTTGACAGCATGTAGTTCCGCCCTTAACTGTGTATGAGCCCTCTGATGGACGGGCATCTCCTATGGATTAATGTCAGGTAAGAGGTTATACTCAGAGTAAAGACGTCTGGGCTGACTGACTGATTTTAGAATTGACTGCAGTCTTTTCTGTGTCCACCATGTGGCAGCAGTGCACAGAAATGTTCTAATTCTATCCTGTCTGAGTTGGGTGAAGTAAGATCTGTTTCGCTTCTGCTTATGCTCCCACGCCCCCACAAAGCTCATTCTTCCTGGACCTCTCTAGCCATATCCTTAAACTCCATGATTATGAGTTCATTACAGGAACAGATGCTAATGTTGTCCATGACCCAGTCCTGGATAAATCCGATTCTCTCTTAGGAAGTCAGGTATCCCCTCTAGTCACCAGTATTGATCAATGAAGTATCTATTGTTAGAAGCTCCTTTTCTATTTGAGCATATCCTTTGCATGAGTGCTCTGCTCCCAAAAGCCACGGGTTTTCTGCATTGTATCACAGCTGCACCCAAACTGGTGTCTGAAGCATCACACTGGAGAATCAAGTCTTCCTTGGGATCATAATATTTCAGTACCGGTGCATTCACAATGGACTCTCTGATTTTGGAGAATGCAGCATCCTGAATGTCTGTCCACTCCCACAAACTGCCTTTATGGGTCGGCTGTCGCAGAGGCTCACACTGGTCTGAACGGTGGCTGCAAAACTTGGCTAAGAAATTTACCATTTTTAGGAGTCTTTGCCCCCCTTAACATGTGTTGGGCATCTGCTGGATTGCTTTGCCTTTTTCTGGATCAATTTGAAGTCCATCCACTGTCAGTAAATATCCTATGAATGGAACAGCGTCTGTCTCACTCTTACTTTGCATTTAGCCTGATGTTTTACTCAGTACATCTGTCCATAAATTACGTCAGTCTTCTGTCAAGATCTTTCTCTGCCAGTTCCATTGTGTCTCCCTCACCTGTGATCGAAATGCCGTCTGTAATCACATGACCTCCCTCCAAGCCGTTCCAGGGCTCAGTCATCTTTGGAAAATCTCTGGAGCAGTGCTGATGCCCATAGGTATGCACAGCCGCCTGTACCTGCCACAAGGGGGCGAGAAAGTGGTCGGGTAGCTGAAGTTTTCCTCCAGCTTGACAGGCCAACAGGCATTTCTGATGTCACACACTGAAAAGCTTCTTTAGATCTAGCAAGATGTCATCAATGGTAGGGAGAGGAAAATGGTTCCTCTTCAGTGCTTTATTCAGTGGTTTAGGGTCTGTACACACGCTGAGCTCACCGTTTGGCTTCTTTGTGAGGACTAGGCTGCTCCACTCCATGCTTTTGTCCACAGGTGTTACTATTCCCCTCCTCTTTAGGTGAAGCAGCTCTTCCTTTAAAGCAGACATGATGGAAAGCAGAACCTGTCTCTCTGATAGCTTGACTGGTGTTGCCCTCCTGTCTACTTCTATCTCATATTCTCCATCCAAGCAGCCATCGCCTTTGAAAACATCAGGATATGTAGCTTTAATGTGCTCCACTGTCCATGGCCCTTCTGTGGAATCTTCTGTCACAGCACTGTCTAGTGCCAGTATATTCTCTTACTGCACCTTCAACAGATTCATAGTCCATGAAGACTACAGTACATGATACCTTTTCATATTTTTAGGTTCTTCAGTACTTGTTTACATCAGACGAAGGGCTACAGTGTACTTTTGTTATACATTGCTAGTAACTGATTTGTCTTTTCAGTCAGAATGTCAGGAATTACTATGTGTACAGAAACAATATTGCAACTGGCCCCACAGTCTACACTAGTGGCCAAAACTGTGGAAACACGTAACATTTTTGGAATTCCGCTCTAAAATAGCTGTTAATTACTACAGGAATTTTGGTGGTAATGTCTATTAAAGAATGTTTACAAATATCATACATTGGATTAAATTAGTAACTGGAGCAGTTGAATAGTTCTGCAATCTAAGCAGGATGATCCCCAGACTCTGTGACACCCCTTGTGCTGGGATTCGTGTCCTTTGCTCCTGCAGGTGATCCAGTGGTGATGGGGTCAGAGCCCCAGTCCTTGGTATCTGTTTTGGCCCCAACACCCAGCCTCCTGCCTTGGCCCAAGCCACTGGCCTGCACACTTCAGTGGATCGTCAACAGTCCACTAATTGATCCATGGAGCGATAGCGACTGGAGGAGCCCAAGGAAGAGGAAGACCTTTCTGGGCTTCTAGTACTGACGCAGACAACCTGCCCTTACTGCTCCCTCTTGTTGCCGAGAAGGTCCGGCTCCCTGGAACTCAGCCATGGAAGGCCACTCAACACATCACTTCTCTGCGACATGGTGCCTCGAAACTCTCCACAAATTCTTCCATTGACTCCCCAAAGCACACAGCTGCTTTGCTCGCTTTCACTGGACATTGAAAGAGGAGATGGCGGAAGGCAGCTGACCTGATATCACTGAACCCAGTTCAGGTAGTGCCCAGTCCCAGTGAAATTGCTGCAGCTTCGCCCTGTGGATGAATGATTAGTTAAAATTTGTCTATTACTATTACTAATAAACTGGTGTTTGTTCATTACTGAACAGGTAATCAAAGTTCCCTTCAAATGACTCAATTTTTCTTGTACGTGATTGTGTAATCACCTGGGTTACCCCCTTAGATACTCCATACCATAATTATCGTCATCCTGACCTTCTGTAGGCATTAATCCCATGTCAGATGTCTGCACAGCTATTCCCTTCCATTCTCTCACACAAAGTGCATCACAGAGCCTCTTTTATTCAAACCATGGCTCCCTTGTTTAATACTACAAATTCTATTGTCATCATAAGCAAATATATATGCCTTGTGCATAGTAAATCTTTTAGTGTCCTAGCAGCATAAAGAAAAATTATGATGCATTTTATTATAAGTTTTACGCTGTATATAGTAATAATAATAGAATGACTTGCTAAAGTATTTGGTGCTAAATATTCAGCCTTGTGGTTTTCTCACTTCCTGTTTAAAGTGTTCACTCCCCTTTCACTCTGCCTGCTGTGTGTGAGAATAGAAACGACAGAGTCAGTGAAGGTCCAGAGGATAAGGAAGTGAGGGTCAGTTTTCCTCAGATCTGGGCTCAGTGACACACACACGTATGGATCCTCTGATGCTCCTGTTTCTTCTCATTGCTGGGCTCACAGGTGAGTGTCTCTCATTACAGTGGTACTGAGTAGAGATCTCTCTCCTGCTCCTCACACACTGTCAGCTGCAGTTTGGAGATCATGATGGAGATCTGCTGCTACATCAGAAGAAATTGCCCCGGCTAGATTCTGGAAACATTTGCAGAGGCTGCATTGAGTATCATACTCTATGAAGTTGTAGATAGTATTTAGATTCTCACAGGTTTTTATATCACTTATATTATTATGTAATATTTAAAAAGCTTTAACAAAAATATTTTACCAATAAACTGGCAATTACTTCATACATGTACAGTATTTTGTGTTTTGTGTCAAGACCAGCGCATAAGTCTCCAAAGCTTGCGTTTCCTGTATCCAATAAGATGGCAGAATTTTTCTCAATGTGCAATACTGACTGCCAAGTGTGATATCTGTGATGTATGTGATGTAGTTTTGTTGTAGCAGATACTGAACTAGCGGCTCAGCAGCTACAGCGGGATCTTAATTTAATTAGTGACTGGGTTGACACCTGGCAGATGAAATTTAACATAGACAAATGTAAGGTACTCCATGTAGGGAGCAGAAATATAAAGTACAGGTATTTTATGGGACCTACTGAAATAAAGGTAGCTGATTATGAGAAAGACCTTGGTGTGTATGTTGATGCTTCCATGTCTCATTCTCGCCAGTGCGGGGAAGCAATAAAAAAGGCCAATAGGATGTTGGGGTATATCTCCAGGTGTGTGGAGTTTAAGTCAAGGGAGGTAATGCTAAGATTATACAATTCCTTGGTGAGACCTCACCTAGAATATTGTGTACAGGTTTGGTCACCATATCTTAAAAAGGACATAGCGGCCTTAGAAAAGGTGCAGCGTAGGGCCACAAGAATGATTCCTGGTCTTAGAGGAATGTCATACGAGGAAAGGTTATTTGAGCTAAATCTGTTCAGCCTCAAGCAAAGGAGACTGAGGGGGGACATGATCCAGGTCTATAAGATTCTAACAGGTTTGGATGCTGTTCAACCGAATAGTTACTTCAGCATTAGTTCAAATACAAGAACTCGTGGCCATAGGTGGAAATTAGCGGGAGAACATTTCAAACTGGATTTAAGGAAGCACTTCTTTACACAGCGTGTAGTCAGAGTATGGAATAGTCTTCCTGATAACGTAGTGCAAGCTGAATCCTTGGGTTCCTTTCAATCAGAGCTAGATAAGATTTTAACAACTCTGAGCTATTAGTTAAGTTCTCCCCAAGCGAGCTCGATGGGCCGAATGGCCTCCTCTCGTTTGTATATTTCTTATGTTCTTATGTTCTTATGTAGAGTGACATAAGGATTCACTTTAATTAAATGTGCTGTCCCCAGTCTTTTTAACCCCAAAGGACGAACCAGCACCAGTTGTGGCCATGGTTCATCCCACCCCTCCGTATCAGGTTCCAGCGCAGGCTGCAGCTCCCTCATCTCAGCTGGTTACGGGTCCGACACCCCCATTTATGTCCCCTTCTGTTGTTTTTGAAAAAATGGAAAGATTCAATAAGTTGCACAACTATTATCTTAGCACCGGTGTGTGAATGTGAGTGTGGATGGGTGAATGTGAGGCATAATTGTAAAGCGCTTTGGTACTCGTAAGAGTAGTAAAAAGCGCTATATACTGTAAATGCAGTCCATTTACCATTTACCATTTACTGTAGGGAAACTGAATAAGAAGCCTTTACACTGGGCAGAAAATGCTTTGTTTGTGTAGTACGTCTTAGTGACAGAGCACCAATTTCAGAGGCCATTAAGCTGAAAAATATGCAGTGAAATATCTAATGATATCTGAACATTTAAACACAGCATACAATTCAGTTTGCAAATTTAAACAATTCTATTTAAAAGAACAGTTTAATTTCAGAGCCAATGGCCGTGTGACCATGAAATGAAATGAAATGCCGACAACATTCCTGGAGCCTTCAATTCAAGCATTCTGTCGAAACCGCATCCCCTTCAGTCAGGTTCACAAAACGTGTGAGTTGTTTTCAGCATACGTTTTTCTTTATAAATCCCAAAATCCTCTTACAAATGTGCCTATGAATGTTTGGCATCTTTTTCGGTCACACAAAGCCTTTATAAATGAATTCCCCGATTAATGCCTCTACATGGCTAGTGTTGTAATTGTATCATTAGAAACACATGAAAACATCTTAATTGCGTTAAGGTATGTAACGGTATAGTCACATGACAAAAGATAACTTTGTGACTTAGCAAACTGCATGTTCTTCATCTCCTCTGTATGGACCATAGAGCTGTGTATCGGAGAGTCTGGCAACACGTCACGTTTCAAGATACAGGGATTGCAATTCAATATGTTGGTATATTTTGCAATTTTTAAATCTGATGTTAGGAAAACTTGTCATAGTATAAAAAGCACACCACGTACAAATGGAAGAAATCTGAGTAAAAATGTTAACTTTTTTAACGCAACCATAATGGGGGGCTCGATTTGCATTTATCACAGTCCCTGTAACAATCTAACGTCATATATATAGCACCACAACTATTTCGAGTTCAGCCAACGGTGGTAACGTTACTAGTCTGCAGCGTACGTTGTGCAGGTTACCAAAAATGACTAGTTATCAATTACTGCATATAAAAGTAATTATAATGAGGGTGGGACTGGACCGTGTGTCCGTGAGGATTTTCGACGTGTGGTGCACGGGTGCGGCGAAACGCGCTGCATCGATCAGCGCATGCTCCACCAGCCTGACCTAACCTGTATATATAGCCTAATAAAGGAAAATAATAGTGGTCTAAATGTTGTATATTGATCGCTTTAACATCGGGGGAATATGGGCTCAAATGTTCGGTGGTGATGTTTCTGCAACACAGAGATGTTTGCCGATGGATTTTCAAGTACCGCGGAGACATAGTGCCAATGCATGTGTGCTCTCTGGATAGTTATATTACTTTAGTGTTGCTGCTGTGACAGTGCCAGACAATACAACTGTCTAATTGTACCTATCAGCGTACCTATAAAATCACCCATTCATTGCGCCACGGTAAGGTCGGATGGCGTTACATCATAAACAGGAAATTAGGAGAACATGCTGCCTTTATCCATTAATATTTTCACGCAAGACAAAGGTAACGAGTCCGTTGAAATTTCAGTACTTTGCGTTTTTTAATTTGAAATGGTAATTAGTTACATTACTCCTTACAGACAAAAGTAGTGGAATTACAGTAACGCGTTACTACCAACATTGCTAGGTAGTGTGGGATTCAATAGAATTATAAAGAACATACAATGAATAGAGGAAAAGGAGAATATAGCTTAAAGCAGGGCATGATGAAAGGGGGGGGGGGGGTTGATTCTAGAAAATGCAGTTAACTGAAACGAGAACTGACTGGCGCCGGCAGGGCAGGGGGACCTAATCAGAACAGATAGAGGGAGCGACAGAAAACGTCAGCGGCCCCTTTATCTTTTAGCCTTCCAGAAGGACAAGTACTAACCGACTAACTAGAGCAAATGTCAAACATGTGGTTGTCACGTAGACGGAAGGTACCGAGAGAGGGGGGAGATGCCCAAAGGGCTTTAAAGGGGACACAGCTGATACATATGGCAGAGCTTCCTCTTGTACATGCCGAATGTATGTCAGATGGTCGCTCCCGGATTGCAATCTGTCAGAGAATAAACTGGTGACCTGCAACTTCTCCACGTGTCAGCTGTGAATCTCTTGACCCGGTGGAGACGGCGTACTCCAACACTCCCCAGCCACTCTGAAGCACTGTGCAGATCAACAGTCACCTGTCTTCACAGATATTTTCAACCAGTCACTGGATCTTTGTGTCTTAAATCATCCACAATAACACCTATTCCAAAGAAACCCAGAGTCTCTTGCCTCAGTGACTACAGACCAGTGGCTCTCACATCGGTGGTAATGAAGGCTTTTGAGAGACTTGTGCTGTCATACCTTAAAATCATCACAGACCCATCGCTTGACCCCAGGCTACAGTCAGCCTACAGAACCAACAGACCTGTGGACGATGCAGTTAACACTGGACTCCATTTCTTGCTCTGACACTTGGAGTGCCCTGAGACATATGTTAGAATTTTGTTTGTGGACTTTAGCTTTGCATTTAATACTATTCTATCGGAGCTAATGCAGACTGAACTCTCACAACTGTCCGTGCCTGATCCAAAATAACATGTTATAACCACAATGGCCCAGATTTACGACAAGGCCAGACTGCAATACATCATCCGCTCAGCAGAGCGAATAATTGGCAGTAACCTGCCTACCCTCCAGACACTGTACATCACCAGAACCAGGAAACGGGCATACAAAATCTTTGAGGACCCATCTCACCCTGCTCACCACATCTTTCAAGCCTTACCCTCCAGGAGAAGACTCATGGCAATCAGAACCAAGACCACAAGACCGACGCCAAGAGCTTCTCCCCTCAGGTAGTCTCTCTCATTAACCAAGCCAGTCTCTGACTGGACGTTCAATTAATCGTCAGCTGCAGTGAAATATCCACCAGCATAACCAGTGAACAACTGATAAACTTCCTCTATGATTATATTCTGCACTCTTGCACATTATGCACACATACTGCAAACTCTGTATACATATTGCACTCTTGCACATATAGTTGACTTGGCTGCTACTTAATAACGGCACCATTTAAGAGCCCTTTAAATTATTATACCATTTATATAGTTTATATTCATACTACAATGATTACTATGTACACACACATATATAAATATCATAATACCATCATTACTGCCATTAATAAACTTAATTATCATATAATTATCATATTACCCAATTGCCAGTCTATTGTTTATTACCTTTCTGCATATGTCTTTGCTAAATGTGGTATGTTCTTTGTAATGTCATATAAAAGCACCACCAAGGCAAATTCCTTGTATGGAAACATATCTGGATTCTGATTCTACATCCTTCATCAGGACTAGAAAACTTCCATCCAGCGTTGCATTTCATTTTGACGCTGTCGTTTTTGAAACACTTTTCTGTGATCTAGTTCTTGTTTTGGTCGCCGACTATCATCCAACAAAAGGTTAATTTCAGCTCTCCTAATCTGACATAAACCACACTCACAAACACTTTCGGGTTACTGTGTCACCGGGAAGGGATGGACTCCGGTTGGGATGGGTTTCCAGCATTTCCTATCCTGGCTGTTCTCTTTAGGGACAAACACAAGAATGGAGTCTAGTGATCACACCGGAAGCTGACTTACCTGAACGGAGATGTATGGAGCAGACTCTCATATGCGCGGGGATGCTCTGGAATGCAAGGTCTTTACGCCCCACCGCTGGAAGCTACGCCATCCGACGCCATTTCGTCAACTCTTCCACTTTTGCTCCTTCCTGTCTTTTCCAATCTGGAAAGGAGAAGAAACGTATACCGGTCCTGAAGACCGAAGAGAGACCCGAGTCGATATGGGGCCGCCACTTAGCGGGTCGCCGTTAGCCGGGCCTCCGTGCCCCCCCCACTCGGAGTAAAATGCCCAGGGATGTCGCAGCCGCCAGCCTCGGGGCCCAGACTCCTCCCTGTCCTCCTGTCCTCTCAAAAAACAGCAATCATTTAAACAAACATGAGGGAAAATTCAAAAGGCAAAGATGACGTCATTCCTTACCTCAGCACAGCTGCCCACCGCACAAACGACAGCGTGTCACCTTCCTTTAAAAAAAAAAAAAAAGAGAAAAACAGCAGGAAACGGGGGCTGTGCACGGACAGGGCCCCTCCCTCACAGCACATGCAGCTAATTAGCTGGCCATCCAGAGGCACTCAGTCTATTAGTCACCCACTCAGTCAGTTCTGCCTTTCAACAACAGGGGGCAGTAGAGGTGCACCATTCCCGGAAGCACTGCAATACCGGGTCGATGCGTGGAGCGGACGGGACAAGCCCCACTTCCGGCTCCCTGTTCCAAAAATCCATCTAATAAAAGGCTTCTCGGCCTTTTGGCTAAGATCAAGTGTAGTATCAGTTTAATATCTGATACGTCCCCCATGGAGGGGACCACATATTAAACGGACTGACTCAGACTGACTGACTGAGTGGGTGACTGAGTGAGACAGGGTCTGCTTATCGAACCGGAGCACCTGAAGTAAAATGGTGAAAAACAGAAATTATTCATATTAATTTTCGGGGCGTGAGATACCCCCTTGCTGATGAGGTGATTACAGAAACGTATCATGACTGTGCAAAAGGGAATAAGGCACCTTTCATCCTGATTTTTTTTAAGTTTAAACACATGTGTGCTTCATATGTAACCGTGATACACGCGGAGCCCAGAGAAATTTGGTTTCCTACACACATGCAATAAGGTCTTTAATTGGGCAGAGTCCATGCCTTCTTCCTTTTTATTGGTACCCCAGCATGTTGGGGAGCAAGGGACCCCACAATGACGATTGTCTGTACTTGTATCGACACTGATGTCTCCTAGCACCTTGCCCTGACCTCACCTGCATCATCTTATATATTTCCAGGGCCGGACTCTCAGCAGTTGGAGGGTAACACAAATACAAGCAAACATAACAAGTACACATCAGCTATAGGTTTGTGAGGTCAACCGCTATTGCTTCGATGTGTCATGATGATGGACATTCCTGTAGGCTGTAAACTCCTTGGTGATAGATGAGGTACCAGGGCAGGAAGGAGCCAGGGAGAGACTGAGGGCTAAAAGACAGTGAAGGAGAATTAAGAGTTCTTTGATGCTGAAAATTTTGGGTATGGGTTTGATTGGGTATTGGCCAAGTTGACTTCTGAGTAAGGAGTGGATCCTTTGCATGGCTTCTTGGGGTATTTCCTGCATTCTGCAGGCCATCCTGCACCTGGTAGCCGTCCTCTTTTTCCCTTCCGGTGTTTCGTGTCTGTTTCTCATCCCAAACCTGGGGCTCCTCTTCAAGTTCATACCCATACGTATCAGTGGTTCTCTGCATGACGTCTTCTACAATCTACCTGTCTCTTCCTCTCTTCTCTTCCACATGATTAACTCTTCTTTCATTTCATGGGTCGATAAATTTGGTGCATGAGTACAAATATCAATGCGCTATTTTGCCGTCCTCTGCAGAGCCAGGATCAGCATATAATCTTGCCTGTGTGGTTTTATGAAGCTTTGAGTATAAATAAACATATATTTTTATTATTAACAACTGAACATCCATAATTGCCATGGAATTGCCATTTTGAGGTAAATTTGTAGTTTATTTGTAGTTCATTTTTGCTGGAAGGACCTTAAAACATTTAAATTCTATATGGAAAATGATCACTGCACACATCCAGTTGAAGCCCTTTCTGAAATTAGTCTGTTGCTGCCTTTCAGGTCCCCAAGCTGACGACAATGTCCCTAGGCGCCCTGGCCACCGCATAGTGGCGCCCCCCGGTGGCCGTTCCAACATCACCAGCCTTGGCTGAGCTATTGTCCTGTGTGTGTGTGTGTGTGTGTGTGTGTGTGTGGGGGGGGGGGGGGGGGTTGACCTTTGAGTGACAGATCAGTGAGGAGAGTTGTGGGGTTCTTTTCTGTCTGTGCCCAGTTTTGTTTCACCGGCCAACTTTCCCAGTGTTTGAAAAAAAAAAAGTATCCTTCCATCCAGCTGACAGGATGTGGTGACTGTAGTGTTGTTATTTTTGTGTTTTGGGGATTTAACACGATCACATGTCTGTCCTATAACTAATGCAAGCATGGTGCTTCAATGGCCTCGCCCCCCCCTTTAGTGAACACAAACTAAAGTATATGAGTATTGTTTTGTAAATGGGCATGGTATTGTTGCACATCCTGAGTCTGATTGAATAGTTGGTTAGTTGCATGTAGATACACATATTTGACATCGATAAGTATTATTCGAATTTTACGTTGTCAGTACACGCCAGAGTTGATCACTTGCTTCCCACTGTGCAGCAGTGAACTTAAACGGGTTTACATTCACAAAATATAATGGGGGTCAGGAGATGGACCATGGCTGAGATCACCGTCGAGTCAGGTAGCAAAAATCACCAACTGTGACAGCAGCCCAGCAGCAGTGGCCAACATCATGCTGGGTCCTCGTTTAGGGTGGCCAGCAACATGCCTATCTGCCATATATGACAAACCACAAGATGGCACTGCTTGTGCATGCCTTTTGAAATGAACTGGAATGCCGCTAGCAGGCACGCAAGTTACTTCACAAGTTCTAGAGCACAGCAATGCGTTTTGACTTTCTGTTAGCTATGTACACAGTGATGGACATAACTGGTTCACAAGTACGCATTAACCTTTAAAAGCGATACATGCAGCAATCGGTTGTACATTTTTTATGTGCATTTGCGCCAATACGACAACAAATTACCGTGCATTTTAACCTCTATTTTCCTTACTTCTTTATTTTACGTTTTCTCTGTTTCATTTCAGTCTAACATATTGGTACATGTTTATATCACTCTCTACGTGTAAAGGGAGCAGACACAGGAAAAATGTACTGAAGACCCTTGAAATGATATTTATTCCTGATGTGAAATTGCTGTTTTTGTTTTAGATTCCAAATTTAACCTTTTATTTAATTTATCCCTTTTTCCCAAATAAAACGATGCATTTAGTTATAATCTATATTATTTTGATTTGGGGTCAGAAGTTCCAAAATCACCAGGTAAGTTAATTGATTTTATGTGTTTTAACTCCTAGACAGATATAAATGAAAACTCTATTTTTAAATAATTTATTGTCTTTTTTTTTTTATTATTATTAAAAATTGGATCCCTCATGGACCAAGACTTCAAGGGCATTTGTACAATTCACCTGTAACTGGATCTGCAGTCTTTTTCTCCCCACACCCTCTGCTTGTTCCCTTCTTCTCTTTCTGTCTTCACTCCAGGAGAGCTCCTCAGACATCTCCAGCCTGTAATTCCTGGGAAATGCCACCTGCCACTCACCCTTGGAGGCGTAGCCCATTCTCAGGATCTCATACGTCACCATTCATCACAGAGTCACAACGCCTGCAAACATCTGAATAAAAGCAAGAGCCCGTTTTTTGAAACTTACACATTAAATTTTCCTCTCTTTACCATTTTATTCTTTTAAGCTTCATTCTGTTTAATTACATTTAGTATGGATTAAGGCACAGGCGGCCCGGAGGACATGGAGTGGGACCCTCCAGTTCTTGCCCTGAGTCCCAGTCCGTGGTGTCAGCCCCGTGACCAGAGTTTCCCCAGCCGAGGAGGTTATCGCCGTGACAACGGCAGGGTCAACGGAAAACTGGTCGGGGGTTCGGCTCCAGGAGGAAAGATCTGGGGTATGCTACCCAGACTTACCGCCTGGCCCCAGCTCGGTCCAAGGGGGTCTTTTCGGGGGACCCCATCCATTGGTTCCCAAAAGGAACCACCTGCGGTTTCCTCCGGCACTGGTACTGGCCTGTGCTTTTGTTCTGCAGGGTCCACGGTGTGGTCCAGTTCCTGTCCTGCCTGCTCCTCGATGCCCTCCGGCTCTGCCGACCCCTCGCCGTCTACCGATGCTGTTCTTCCCTCGGCTGGCGCAGACGAGAGGAGCTCGTCCTTCTACAGGCCCAGACAGGACTCCGAAGGCCCCCCTGGCCGCGACCCTTCTGCGGTACCTCGGAGCTTGATCTGTAGTCTTGCTTCCCCGTGGCTCTCCCTGGTTTCACCTCTTAGCCCGATTTCACTCTTCCAGCCCCCACTCCAGTCACTCTTGCTTCCCACTTTAGGTTCCCCCTGGCTCCCTCTCCTGGCCCTATTCTTGTTGCACATTGTTTGTCTGGTTGTGTCCTGCCCTGTCTCACCTTTGGTCCTTTTGGTGCCCAATCCCTCCCTTTGTCTCCTTCTTCTGTTTCCTTTGTTGCCACTGACACCCGCTGTTTGTCTTTTGGTCCCTAGTCTGCATCCCTGTCGGGTTACCTGGCCTGTCATGAGTTGTGTCCTGGTGGTTTGTCTCCCCTGCTGTCCTTGGTTTTGCCCTGGTCTGTGTGTCCCCTTAATGATACCTTTGCACCAGGAGGGCACAGGATTGGGGGGTGGGGGGGTGTTACTGTCATGGCCTGCCCGTCCTGTCAACCTTACTCTCCAGTTCTCCTCCCTGACGTGGCCCTAATGAGCCACACTTGGTCTTTATTAGTCTTACCTCATGTTCCTGTCCTTCTGTCAGTCACTACCAGCTGCCTTGTGTTTTCCCATTCCTTAGTTTGGTAAAGTGCCCAGGCCAATGTTCTCCAGTTCTGTCCTTGTCTGTTTGCGTCTCTGTGCCCAAGCCTGCCTGCCAGAAAAGCTCCCCGCAAAGGGGGTTCTGCCCTACAGCTTGCATTCGGGTCCTACTTCCCACCGGTCATGTGACAGAGGAATACAAGGTTAGTGCCAGGCAGAAATTAATAGCCTATCTTTGATTTTGCATTCATTTGGTAACTTGTTGAAGTTATCTGATAGTTCTCTCGATTCCAAAGACATATGATTCTTGTGTGCGCATTATGCATATCCAAAGTTAACGCATGTTGTGTTTATCTTACGCCGTACATGACTCATTGTCGTTATGGACAGTAAGCACTTTATGTCAGTTATCCATTGCTCCTTTTTGTTATGCTATACAGCCGCTTTATACATGTGGAGACTTATATGCACACACATTTTTCACATTCCACTAGTTTCACACATTTTACTGTCATCGTACTTCTCTTCTGATGCCATTTTATTTATTTGTTTGTTTATTTGTAACCTGGTAACTGCACACTGAATCTTCTTATATTTGTACAATGACACCAAATCTTATTTGGTAATCATGAATTACCAAAACCTTAAATACACAAGGATAGACTCAATTATTGCTGAAAAAATCTACGCAGAGATATAAAAATGTAATATTCTCATCAAAATCACATGCACAGCAAAAAATGTAGGCAGTAACTATATACTGCTCTTCCAAAAAAACAACCTTTAGGTTCAAAACAACATCCATCGAGAAAAGAAATATATCCTCCTTGTATCGACAGGAATACTTTATCTGCATTGTAAAATAGCATAAATAATTTATGACAAAACAAAAAGCTTTTAAATTTACTGTACATGATTGTTAGCAAAATCAGAAATGTCAGTGTGGTAAGATCATGTACTTTATATAGTCAGTCAGTCAGTCAGTTCTGCCTTTCAACAACAGGGGGCAGTAGAGGTGCACCGTTCCCGGAAGCACAGCAATACCGGGTCCATGCGTAGAGCGGACGGGGCAAGCCCCACTTCCGGCTCCCTGTTCCAAAAATCCGTTTAATATGTGGTCCCCTCCATGGGGGACGTATCAGATATTTAACTGATAAAACAGATTTTTTTTTTTCAGATCCAAATACTTTATTAAAAAGTTCTGCACAATTATTTACATCGACACAAACACATTAAAACATATAATAGAAACTGCACTTAAAAAATTGGCACTGTCAACAAGGGAATTAAAAACATTTTCCTACTAAAACAATGATATTCAGAAATAGTCATAATATAACAGGCTGAAATTTTCCCACATCATACAAGTGAATGCCAATACAATAAGACATTACTGAAAATATTTTAAAATAGTATTAAACAAACTATCTGCAGAACCATTCACCATAAAATAAGCAAAAAAAAAAGCAATAAAAGCAACCAATATATTTACACACCATTAAAATCTAAGTAAACACATATGGCCATTTATACAATTAAAATGTCATCTCAAATGCATGCTTTTGATGCAAGATGAGCATCCTGGTTTCTTTTTATGAGCCCAAGTTATTTATGGAAAAATTAGGTTTTACAGGGGATCGGTAAATAACATGTTCGTGCAGTCTAGTAACATTCGGGGTGAATCATGGACGATTGATCTGAATTTCAGGACGATCAGTCCACATACGATCAGAATTAATCCACAATTACAACTTCCCAGAATATTATAGTAAAAGGATTAATTCCATGCCATGTGGGTGACGTAATCGTCCGTGAATTCATCCTAATACATGCCCCCATTGTTGTAAGTGGCATATTCATCCCGCAACCTTCTCTCCAGCTGCAGAATGGAGAATTTCTTCTCCATCCTGCGCTGCTTGCTATACTGCATGGAGAAGGTTCGGATCCCGTCCTTCACACTCTCCCACCATTCGGCCACAGAGGGGAAGGTAGGCTTCTCCTTCTGCCACTCGGAGAAGTGATCTAAGAAAAGGTGTCTAAAATCGCTCTCCTCCAGGATCTGCAGGTTCATTTTCCAATAGACGCCCCCATATACAGCGGCGTCTATGGAGGCAGTGGCCTCCACTGCCAAGTGGTCAGTGGGCCACTGTGGGGAGAAGGACACCTTTTCAAAAACAACGGGGGGTGAAGCTAAAATGTAGTCGATGCGACTGCTGGCTCCGCGACTATTATGCCAGGTGAAGCCCAGCATGCTGGGGTTGCATGTTTTAAAACCATCCACAAGTTTAAAGGAACGAATAAAATGGCGAAAATGCCCTGAGCTGACATCCTCTCTACCCTCCAACGCGATGTGAAATTCCCCTCCTAAAATCAAGTGTCGATCTGTGACACAGAACGGGGACAACTCTTCAGAGAGAGTTATACGGGACGAGGCCTCCACTGGAGCGTAGATGCATATGGCCCGGAGGCGCTGTCCCCTCCATGTGGCGTCCACTCCCAAAACCCTGCCTTGAAGAGCGGTAAATTAACTTACTTCCTCAAAGGCGCGGTCGCCAAAAAGAATCCCGACGCCTGAGGAGTGGACACCACCTACGCTCCAGTAGGATCTACCCCTCTTCCATTGTCGTGAAAAGAGAGCCTCGTCCCGCTGGTCCCGGAGGTGGACTTCCTGCAGAAAACAAATGCTGAAGGGGAAGATGCCAGCTGATTAAAAACCAACGTACGTTTTAAAACGTTCCTCAAACCCCTGACATTCAAAGTGACAATATTAAAATTGGCCATGAAATATTAAAATGATCAAATACAATTAAAAACAACAAACTAATTAGACAAAATGTAGATATTAAAGGAATTCAAACAGAAAAAACAGACCATAAGATAAGCCTTTATGCAGATGACGTATTACATTTTCTTAGGAATTCTCCAACCTCTCTTCTGAAGACAATATCACTTATAGATAAGTTCTCATCTATATCAGACTACTCCGTCAACTGGAGCAAATCAACAGTTTTGCCTTTGAATTGTAGTTTCCAAAACACAACTACTACTCCTTTACAGTCAGGTAACCTTAGATACTTAGGCATAAATTTTTCCACCAGACTCTCAGATCTAGTACAGATGAATCATATTCCTTTGTTAAAAAAGGTGGAAGAGGATCTTGTGCAGTGGAAATCTCTACCTATATCACTCATTGGAAGAGTTGCCACCATTAAAATGATGGTCCTGCCTAAAATCAATTACTTGTTCTCAATGATCAATAATAAACCCTCTATGGCTTGGTTTAAAGCAAGCATCTTGTCATTTTTATTGAAGAACAAACCATCACGAATCAGCTTGAAAACTCTGCAAAAAGCCAAAGGTAATGGTGGTCTAGAACTACCAAGTTTCTATCACTACTTCTTAGCCAACAGACTGCAGTATATAACAAATTGGATCAAATCAAGCCCGGTAGATAGTCCATGGCTGGACTTAGAACAAGCAATCTGCGGAGAAGTAAAATTGTCTGATCTGCCTTTTATAAGTGTTTTAAGAGCCTTAGTATTAACACCTCATTAACAGCCTGGTGGGAATTTTTAAAAATAACTAGGTCTCCACTTATCCCCTGCAAATTAACACCCATTTGGAACAATCCAGATATTTGCCGAAAAAAGATAAAATTGAGCTTTCCCTTATGGCATGATAAAGGGATTAGAAATCTTGAACATGTTATGCAAAACGGAAAATTTATTTCATTCGAGGAACTAGTCTCAAAATACGGAAGTAAATTTCTTGAGTACCAGCAATTCAGGCAAGGTTCAATCTTAATCAGTTTAACTTAGAAATACCTCCATGGGTGCTAGAATTTTTAAATCTTTCTAGCCCCAAATTATTGCAAAAAATGTATAAGTTATTGTCAAAAATGGATGACTCAATTTCCCTCCCAACCTCAAAATGGGAGCAAGATCTATCCATCGATCCAGATCAAAACTTTTGGAAAGAAATATGTTTAAACACCTTCAAAATGACTAAAACCCCCAACTTACAGCTTATACCATACAAAACTCTGCATAGAGCTCATTATACAGGACAAAGGATGTTCCAAATGGGCCTTATACACTCAAACCTATGCACCCACTGCTCAGGTAACTTTGTAGAGAACTACATGCATGCCATATGGTCCTGCACACCGGTGCAGAAGTTCTGGCAAAGGATATGTGAAGATCTATGAATTTGGTTTAATTGCTATATCCCAACCTCACCTACATTGTGCATTTTAGGTGATGCAAGTGTATTAGATATGGAAGAAAATAAAGTGCACATGATCCTTACTGCCTTAGGCATTGCAAAGAAAACTATCTTCATGAACTGGAAATCAAAAAATAATTTATGTGTTACTCAGTATAGAAATTTAATTCTAGACCACATAAGTTTGGAGAGAATGTCTAATTCCCTCCAAAAAAAACAATTGGGCGAATTGGATTCTCTCTGGTCCATTCTGGCCAATTCCATTATGTAGGAGGGGGTGGTCGGCTGTGGTCTCGTCTCCTCATGATTCTGGCGGGTGGTGGGGTTGGGCCCCCGGGCTATGGGCGGCTAGTGGCTTCTTGGAGCTGGGGGGGCTGTGGCTGCCATCCTGTGATGTCTGGGTGTCTGCCCTGGCTGGTGGTGGGGGGGGGGGTATTTGTCGTCGAATGAGTGGGTGACTGAGTACGGGCTGCCCTTCGGGGTGGGGGGGGGCTAGCTCTTGGCGTCGGCACTGCTCCGGGATGTTGTCGCCGGGGGTCTGTAAGCAGGCATTAGCATGACAGTAATGTGGTTTGAGGCACCGAGCTGGGGGAGGGGGAAAGCCTTGTAAGCTCCTCTTTGGGTGGTGCAAACAAGGTCCAGTGTGTTATTTCCCCGTGTAGGAAAGTCTATGTGTTGCTGTATTTTGGGAAACACACTCTTTAAGTCTGCATGATTGAAATCCCCAGCCAAGATGAGAAAAGCATCTGGGTGGGCTGTCTGCTGCTCACTGATGTGCTGGTACAGTTCATTCCGTGCCTCCCTCCTGTTGCTACCATTGGAGGTGGGAGGGATATACACAGTAAACAACAGTATAGCTGTATATTCCCTCGGTAGATAGAACGGCCGGCACTTAATAACCATAAACTCCAACACTGGTGAGCAGTATTTGCAGACCGCAACAGCATCGCAGCACCAGGCGTCATTGATGTAAACACAAAGCCCGCCACCGCGGGTCTTACCTCCCACGACGACAACTCTGTCAGCACGGTAGCATGTTAGCTGGTCAAGCTGAATGCCGCGGTCCGGGACACAGTCACTGAGCCATGTTTCCGTGAACACAAAAACACAACAGTCCTTTACATTCCTCTGAGATGAACATAGTAGTCGGATGTAGTCCAGTTTCTTATCCAATGAGCGTACGTTGGCCAGAACGATGGAGGGGATAGCGGGTTTGTGTGGGCAAGCCACCAGCCTAGCTCGGATATCTCCGCTCTTATCCCTCTTCTGCTTTCTCTCACGCCGCTTGAGGCACCTCCATTTTGGGCGAGGTGCAGGAGTGGGGGTCGGTGATTGAGTAGGCCTGCGGAGCAGACCCAGATCATTCAGCTCTTCGGCGTCCACAGAGTCTAACTTAAAAAGTTTGTTTCTGCCGATGTTGAGCAAAAATGTTCGGCTATATATGGGCTTAAGAACAGATAAACGCGACAAAGGTGTACAGAAACACTGCAACGTCCAGGACGAAAAACACAAAAACACTGTTTAGTCGGGAGAGAGAGAAGCCGCAGCGTGTGCACGCGCCGCCATTTTGGGAGAGAAAAAAAAAATTAAAAAATTAAATTTGACTTCTGAGGTACCACTGTATCCTGTAAATTTTAGAACGTGAAACGGTCGGCTAAGTTGACCTCGAATGGTTCTGCGTGCTCATTGGTTATTGCTACGTATATCTGGAAGCAGAAGCTGTAATTTTTATTTCTCTTGGTCTTGATTTGGGCGATCTTCATTTACTGTTTGTGTTCCATTGCTTTAAATAACGTCTGCAAAGGGTCCTTTCAGTCGCTTGCGTGGTTTTCTACACACCTGTCTGGGATGCTTTAAGTGTTCCAGCTTTCGTGTGCGCAAGCCCACTGCACCATCCTTGACTGTTGCAACGGGGGTTGCTAAAAATGACAAAACCCCTGCAAAGGTCGGGAGTGGCATCCACCTCCCCAGTGGACACGGGGATCACCAGCATGCTCCTGTTGCAGCAGAGGCAGGGTCCGAGTGGGCGGCAGTTTGGAAGAAGATTGCAGCCCTCGAAGACAAGGTGGGCCGTTTACGGTCTGAGATCTCCGTGCTTGCTGGTGCCCTGACTGACCCACATATATCCCGGAGCAGTTCGGAGACCACTGGGACTCCTGTTGTAGTCTCCACTTCAGCTCCAAGCTGTTTCCCACCCCCTCCTCCTCCACTGCCACCTCCTCCTCCTCCACCTGCTAGTATCCAGGGCCCCAAGCAGAAGACGAGTCATCGTCAGGGAAGTGGCGCAGGACCCACCAAAGGCCCCAACATGGTGGATGTCCTGGCGGAGCTGCCCTGCGTTAAACTGCGCCCGGTGCTGAGGTCGCCAGGTGGGACGCCAGTGCCGAGGAGGGGACTGACGCAGGGGACGCCCATGGCCTCAGAGGACATTGCTGCCATTTTAGCAGAGGCTCTGAAGAAGAAATTCAAGCAACAGAACCACTCTGATGAGTAGGAGCAGCAGGCCTCTGAGCCCTTAAACTTTTTTTACTTAAATTTTTTATACTTATATAATTTTTATACTTAAGATTTTTATACTTATATACTTTATATACTTAAACTTTATATACTTATACTTTATGTACTTATATACTTTATATGCTTATATTTATATACTTATACTTTGTGTACTGATTCTATATACTTATTAATAAATAATATATTTATATCACTATTATTTTTAAAAGAGTTGCTGATTTTGTAATACTGCTGCAGCATTCTCCACATGCTAATCACTGCCCCACATCGAATTGGCACTTTGATCTGCCACATATCACTTCACTACCCCCTGTTGAATGTTGCATCGTATGTTGTTAGATATCTTCATTAAGGACATTAAGTACTTCATTATTAGGCTGCACAATATTGGAAAAGATGTATTTCTCCAATTAGTATTGCAGTATTTAATTAAATTTAAAATGCTTAAAACAAACATCTATTCATGAGTGATTAAAACGGCAAGGATGAAAATGATTAGGATTAGCTCTTGCCAAAATAGGGCTTGTAAACTTTTGTGGTAGTCAGAATTAACCCAAACAACTATGACTATACCCAACGGAAATCTTTAGTAAAAAGCGAAAGATTTATACGGGATGAAGAGAGACCCGAGTCGATATGGGGCTGCCGCTTAGCAGGTCCCCGTTAGCCGGGTCTCCGTGACGCCCCCGCTCTGAGTAGAATGCCCAGGGGCGTCGCAGCTGTCGCTGTCGGGGCCCCGACTCCTCCCTGTCCTCCTGTCCTCTCAAGAAACAGCAATCATTTAAACAAACATGAGGGAAAATTCAAAAGGCAAAGATGACGTCATGCCTTACCTCAGCACAGCTGTCCACCACACAAACAGCGTGTCACCTTACTTCAAAATAAAAAAAAATAAGAAAACCGGAAGGAAACGGGGGCCACGCACGGACAGGGCCCCTCCCTCACAGCACATGCAGCTAATTAGCTGGCCATCCAGAGGCACTCAGTCTATTAGTCACCCACTCAGTCAGTTAGTCAGTCAGTCAGTTCTGCCTTTCAACAACAAGGGGCAGTAGAGGTGCACCGTTCCTGGAAGCACTGCAATACTGGGCCGATGCCTGGAGCGGACGGGGCAAGCCCCACTTCCGGCTCCCTGTTCCAAAAATCTGTTTAATATGTGGTCCCCTCAATGGGGGACGTATCAAAATAACCTTTTCATACCAAAACAAAATGTAAATCAGCTCAAATACATGAATAATAAATATTATGCTTGTACTACTTACATTAACACATAATCACAATGTATGAGGCTGAATCATTCCTACACTATGCAAATCATGCCAACACAGTACAATAAGACTTTCAAAGATAATATTAAACAAATAGAACTACACACAGAAAAATAATGGTTCTTTAGAAGTCTGTGTGGTTCCATAAAGAACCATAACCTACTAAAGAACCATTTTATGTAGTGGATGGTTCTACGTGTTAGTCATATGGTTCTTTGGGATATTGAAGGGTTCTTAATTCTTATTCGAGTTATTGGATGGTGGTGGTGGGTATAAATTTGCAAAATAATTGTCCCTCTCCATAAGCTGCACTGAAAAGGAGAAGATGAAGGTTTTTCTGAATTTGTAAATACAACGAAGATCATGAAAGTACATTTTACAAGAAAATACTATTGTAGTCTTGCTACTTGAGAATCCCATGTATAATTCAGTATGATACTTTTAGTGTCGTTGTAATTGTTTTCTTAAAATACATTTTTAATTTTTGTCCGAAATATCAGAGTAAAATCCCTATGGTTTTGTGGCTTCCACAACCTGCGCATGCGGCTGACGAGTCCTGGTAGAGTGCGGCTCGTGCGAGGGGGTTACGAGGTTTTTTTCTCAGAAGACGATCGGGAGCAGTTACAGTACAAGAGCAGTAAGGTAATTTTTTAAATGGGGAAAAATGTTTTGGAATAATTTAACCATCAGAAGGCAATTTAAAATGAACTATGAGGATCGGATTAAAAAAAAGTCCCACGAGTAATTTTTTGACATTCCGAACGATTTTACTAATTTGACGATAGGGAGTTTTTTTTCCCGTATGACTACCAATAAGAACTTCAAAGTAGTTGAAGTTTTTTTTTTATTTTATGTGAGGGTCTGTGGCCAATCGTATGTAGGAAATTTATTTCTGCTTTAAACGCTCAATTGCTGTGTTTACTGAAGGATTTTTATTTAAAATAAATACTATTAGGGTGATAATCCATATCATCCCGGACACTTAGAGCTACTTTGGGTTATCCATCCATCCATCATCTGAAACCGCTTATCCTATACAGGGTCGCGTGGGGTCCAGAGCCTATCCTGGACGCAAACTTCGGGTTTTTCCGAACTGCTTTAAAACCGAAAAGCTCCTGTGCTTGACTAATTAGTTAATTTCTTCTTGTGCTTAACCCCCTGGGGCCTGAGGCCTTTTTTCCACTTTCGAGGTAGTCTGACATGCCTTGACATTTTAAAATATTTCACCTATCTAAAAAACATTTATCCCAAAGTGATACATTTGCTTTTATTCAGCACAAACTCAGCACCAATAATCTGAGGCCTCTTAGAATGTTATTATTCTATTTTTTGTTAAAATCAACTTTAAACATATACTTTTCAAAAACCTATTTTCAGACATGCTGAGAAATTGTAAAAAATCACATTATAGACATTTCTAGGTAAGACTTTTGAGCTCTGAAGCTTATAGACACAGGGGTTGGCTACACATAGGTGAAAGTGACATTCTGAAATTTTATGTAGTTTGATTACTAAAGTGTTAGAACTTTGGAGTGACACTCTTTTTCTCAAAGTCAATGGTCTTCACAATGAATATTGATGAGATAGGTGTCCTCACACCTGTAGTAGTTTGCATACTGTCAATGGCCCATCAGTCTGGAATGTCACTGCACCCCACACCCATCACTTTGGAAAGGCAGTTTGAAACGCAAGAAAAGTAGCAACAATAAAATCCCTTTCACAGTTTATTGATAGATGGAATGAAAAATGAAAAACTGTGACTATATAAATATAGAAAGCGATAAATATGATGCAGTGACTATTATTGACGCTCTGGGGACGAGGGCATCATCGACCGCGTATCTTTCTCGTGTATTTCAGTTTATATCTCGCTGAAATCATTATGTAGAATCATGAAAAAAACACTGACTAAATCCGTTATCTGTCTTCTTTTCAAAACTTCCATTGTCAGAAGTATTAACGTTTTTAAAATTAGGTTAAATAGGCAAAAAAGCAAATCGTGTCATCTTTCTTTGTTTTACTTGCGTCGGGAGCGTGTAGGACTGCTCTCAGCGGAAGATCGCTATTCATGTTCTAAATACGCTGCGTTTGAATCGGCGACCACGTGATTGCAGGCACACAGGCTTAGCCCACTGAGCTATGAACACAGGTATGAGCTTCGCTGCTGAAAGTGGCAACACTGGCGCAAAGCTTCAGCGGCAGAGACGTATCCGTGTGCTATATTGTAGCCGATCAGTGTAAACACTACCCAGACATGTGCTCTTGTTTATTTCGGTCACAATGGGCGTATTCACATATTTCTTTATCCAATACTAACTGTCGGATTATCATGTTGTTATCATGCGAATAGCGCAATTTGCAAGTGGGAAGGCGATCAGAGCTGCTTCGAGATGCAGACGCTTAAGTCAGTCACTCTTGTTCTTTCAATTCGTATCACGAAGCTGTAAAAATATATTTAGTTTCTACCTATATATATTTGAAAAGTAGACTGTCCAAGGTTTCTGAGAGTATTTTTAAAATGTGTATATGACAAAAACTCGCGGAGTTATTTAAGCGGTTTTGCGAAATTTCTGTCAGATCCCGCCAGCAGGATCGCCGGTCCCAAGGGGTTAACTGGTTTGTTTCCTTGATTGAAAGACTTATCCAGCATGTTTCACATTAACATTAAGTAACACATGCATGGTTACAGGAGACTCAGCAAGAATTCAGCGCTCAAGTGAAATCCAGGTCCTTTTAATTGAAATAGTAGTTTACAAATCCTGTTCAAGCTCAAAGTGTCTGGGATGACATGGATTATTTGGTCACCCGAAATACCATCGTTAGCAAACGGTTAAGATCTGCAAATTAGTAAGTTAGTGCAATACGTCCCCAGGACGGAACAGACAAACCTTGGCTATAAATAAGAATTAAATTGATTAGGTGAGAACGATCTGTTGTGACTATAGTTTGCAATGTAACCAATTAGGTTTTGTTTAGAGCCCTACCACTGAGTTTGATGGGTGACTATAACTGATAATTTTAATGGTTGTTGGTATCATTTAAATAATTTAAATTATAATTTTAGAAATATATATAAAGGACCAAATATATATAAAGGACCAAAGGAGTTGTAACCACCATATTGCAGCAATAAAGCAGGAGTGCCAAAAGATGAGGCCAGTGCCTCCACAGAGTACAAAGGTACAGAAGATACTATATTCAACAGCACACCACTGCAGAGGTCTTACAAGAATTCCCCTTCTTTTCTATTCCAGTCTTGGTGAGTTAAGATGTTAATGTGCATCAGTTTAGTACATATGTAATTCTGCACTTTGCATTGAATAGAATAAATAATTTGTCCCATATTTGCTTCAAAACACCAATAGAATTAATTCATTTAAACTACATGTTTTGCTTCAGCTGTGTGAAGAAGCATCAGCACTTCTTAAGATTGATGTGGACAAGCAGGTCATCAAAGGGTTCAATAAGCTGGCAAGCCAGCTTGTGTCCATGGCACCTGAAAGCAACCTGAAGAGGCTTTGCCTGCAGTCTGTTGATGAGAGCCAGACTGATACTGAACGAAATGGTAAGCTACACAAGTCTCTTATAATACACTGAAAGACTAAATCAGATAGGAGGATAGTTAAATCTACCAGAGTACAATATTTCTCATTGTATCTGAAAGAACTGTTGCTAGTCTAAGGTAGTCTGTTTAACCCTATTAATTAGGTCATCAGCCCTCCTTCCACTGTTACTTTTGTTGTCTAAGTGCCAAGTCAAGTTAATCAAATTCATGGTGTTACGATCAAGTACACCTTAAATTAGATAGTGAAGAACATGTGTGGGTTAACTGTACAGATGCTGTGGTTGTTAACGGGGCTTCATGTTAAATAATAAGCAACAGCAGCAGAATAAATAATGCAATTTTTTCCCATTGCACCTCACTTTTAGGTCATTAAGCCTCATGAAGCTATTATAATTAATTGTTTTAGGTAATTCTACCACATTGTATTACAAGTATTTGTGGTTTATATCCAGTGTTTTCCTTTTGATGGTAGCATGTAATTAGGATAAGAAGTTCCCCTTATTTATTTCAGATTTCACTTAATCTGTTTTAGGTCTTTAAGCCACATTCATTTCAGATTGGTATGAGTGTTTCAAAACTTTGCCGAATCAAATTTGTGAGTTTTGTTAAATTATTTGTGATTTACAGGCCAATTGGTGAATGCAGTTATACTCCTCCTACCATCCATCTTCATGGAAAATACACCCCAGCTGTTTGTAATAGATAAGGTTAGTCATTTTGTGCTTGTGGTGGACAGTCTTGAATTTGTTCTTTTGAAAATGCGAAATGTGTACTTCAATGTTTTGCCTGATATTAGATTTTTATATATGCTGTAGGTTTGGGCAACACGGGAAAGGTTTCATCACATTTTTTTTTTTCATGCAGGATCACAACCTATGATCTTATCATGATTCTTTTTTATGTCAGTTAAGACTTTTGCAAGTTACTGAACAGTACAACCAAACAAATTCCCCAATAAAAAAATTGGCCATCTAAGGTAACAAAATCTAAAAAGAAAAAAACACATTACTTAGGTGAACCTTATTTTTGTAAATTTCTGTTTGCATTGTGTCGGTTTTGGAAAATCCAAACAAGTTCCATATTACCAAAGTCAAATTCTTTTTAGAGACCATTGTTGCCCATACCGCTATTTTGCGAGATAGGAAATGTGAATTTAGAAATAATTAGATATTAAGTGCATTTTCAATTACAGGACAAATACCACTGCTATGTCCCACAAAAAAATACATCTAATGTATTAAGTAATTTTGTTGTTAACAAACTGGGATTTTGTATGCAACTAAACATAGGAGAAAGCTGTGATTTGTAATTATGATTTGTAAACATGACAGGTTTACAGAATACAGATTTAAGACCCAAATGTTTTGTTTCAGGAACCGATAAGCCCAACACCTACGATCATCTTGAGCAGCATTGATGGCAAGCCCCTGAGTGACAGCACAGATGTTACTGTCATGATGGATGGTCACAAAATGACAGCGGACAATGGAGAGACAGACATTTCTTTGGCCATGGCTGTTTTGTTGGCCCTCTATCATGTCTACAACATTGCATATCCCTGTCAGCTTTAAACTTTAAAAGTTTTTTTTAATTTTTAGAGATGTTTATTCTGAAGCTTGACACTTTAACAACACGTGTACCAATAGCTGTGCAGAGAGTTGCCAATGCCCTGAATATTTCTTAAAAAGCACATTGTATGATATTAGGATTTTAGTTCAGTTTCTAAATAAATAAAATGGAAAACCAACTTCTATTTGCATTTCTCTCTCGGCTTTACACAATATTGCAATGTTAAATAATAACATTATTAGAAGAACCATTTTTAACTAAAGAACCATTTGAAAAGGGTT
Source organism: Paramormyrops kingsleyae (assembly GCF_048594095.1). Classification (NCBI taxonomy): domain Eukaryota; kingdom Metazoa; phylum Chordata; class Actinopteri; order Osteoglossiformes; family Mormyridae; genus Paramormyrops; species Paramormyrops kingsleyae. The sequence goes on along the minus strand of NC_132820.1, from coordinate 22,634,749 downwards.
CTTTATTTAACCCTTAGGAGTCTGAAGGTGTTTTGGAGCCCTGAAGAGATTCTGACATGTCCTGACATTTGTGTATTTTTCAGTTACTTATAAACATATAAATGTCTAAAGTCTGATAACATTGTATTCAGCAGAAACTGGGCTACAATAATATATGAGCAGCATGTATGTACAAGTCTTTATATTGGAGAAAAAAATAGTTATGCGTGATTATTGAAAACAACAAAAAAATAAGTCACTGAAATTAGACCACAAAACACATTCATGACATTTGTGTACAAGATTTTTGTGACCTGGATCTTGTAGTGTAGAGGTTTTACTTCAAAATGATGTGACAATCATCTCACTCACTCATTTACAGAAAACAATACATTCATTTAAATTTTCTAAGACACTTTTTGTTTAGAAAGGCCATATGCGAGGAGGTGGGAATGCTCATGAATAATGCTGTTCACACCAGAGAAGACAAAGACCTGCATAATGAGCTGTATAATTACCCCTTTCAGTCAGGTATGGGACAGAGGAAAGTGCTACAAGAAAATAATTTGAGGACAGAAACATATTTCTTGGTTTGTGGTTTATTTAGCATGCATGTCCCGATGTGAGGTGCTGGTGAAGGCAAGGGTGATGCAGACACATTCCTAAAAACAAATAAATAAAAAAATGTTAGCATCTCAAACATTTACACCCGAAATGTTTGTGCTAAACAACATTACCGATAGCAGTATTATAGGCTAAACAAAAGGGAGCCAAATATATATTAGCAACCATAATCTAAAGCTATCCAAAACGAGGTGAAATACATTAGAACATTTACAAACATCTGTAAACTCCATAAGGCATTATCTTAGCCACCAGGAAACAACATGTTTGCTACATAAGGCAGCATGTTAGCAGAGTTATCTACATGCTACACTAACCTATGTAAATGGCATTGAAAGCCAATGTTTCACATAAGCTGACAAAAGCTAGCTGAAGTGAGGAAAATATTTACTAATATTAGTTTAATATTATCAGAATAAGAGTTATATAAGACTTAATAACTTACCCCAGGGCTGTCAAGTTTTGAAGACAGGCAAGAGTGACATTCCACAGGAAGCCTTTTCATTGGTTGTTGTGTTGTATTTTACCCAGATACAATAGTACTATTTTCTGATTGGCTATTGTGTAGGCCCTTTCTTTTTTTTTGATTGGCTGGTAAGTGACAGGCTCTTGGGGCAAATCTTGTCCGACTTCAACGTCATGAAAGAGGCGTGTTTCCGACGGGAAGCGACGTTTTTCTTGACGTTTCGTGACGTTTTCATCCGAGTTCCGACTTGGAGAGAAATAGTCGAACGCACTATTAGACTATGTGTTTTTAAGCCGGGGGGCGTGGCCTTGTATGCATGCTGCCCGGACTGTTTTCCGTGTGAATGGCTGTGGGCGTGCCCTGCCTCGGGTCATTAGCAGATAATGAAGTGTGACAGAAATTCTGTGCCTCTCCTTGGTTTCACATGGATTACATAAACTGAAAATATTTATTTTTCATTTAAATTGCTTTATTTAAAAGTAGACACTTTAAGCTTTCTATGGATATATTTCTCATGTCTGTCTGTGCAGTATTCGCGGAGTTTCAGTTCATTTTAGTGACGTGTTTCAAAAAGATTTTCGCGGAGACTGAGACGGCTGAAAGCGCACCCTGTTTCTTTTCTTTATTTTACAAAAGCACAATGTTTTGTGGATATTGTGAGTATACATGAATAAAAGTAGACCCTTTACAGATTCAAATGATGTACTACACTTACGTGTATGATCAAACATGACGACGCATTTTAAGTTCTTTTCACGGTTACCAGAAAAAAATGCAAGTGTCCCCGCTGGCGGGTCCGCCGACTGCTAAGGGTTAACCATCTGGGCCCACAAAGAACGTTTTTGAGAAGGGTTCTATAAAGAACCTTTTTCCCTGTAAGTTCTTCAAAGAACCAGAAAAGGTACCTCGAAGAACCATTTTTGATGGTTCTTCGTGGCACTTTTGTGGGTTCCTTAAAGAACATTTAAGGAAATGGTTCTTTAAAGAACCTTGGTTTGAAAGGTTCTTTATGGAACCAAAAATGGTTCTTCTATGGCATCACTCTAAAGAACCATTTTCGGTTCCAGTTAGCACCTTTATTTTTCTGTGTGTACCTGCAGAACTATTACCCATAAAACAGGAAAAGGGCAATAAGACCAGCAAATACAATTATACACCATTTAAACCTAATTACAATTATATGGTCAATAAAACAATTAAAATGTCACCTTATATGCATGCTATTAAAAAGTTAAGACCTCTAATCCTCTAGAGTCGACGGCATCGTTGGCAATGCAGCGATCTCTCTTGTGTATTTCAGTTCATAACTCACTGAAATCTTATTATAGAAACATGAAAAAAAATGCTGACTAAATCAGTAATCTGCATTCTTTTCAAAACGTCCATTGTTGGAAGTATTAAACTTTTTTAAATTAGGTTAAATCGGCAAAAAAGTAAACCATGTCACCTTACTTTGTTTTATCTGCATCGGGGGTGTGTAGTACCACTGTCACCCGAAGATCGCTATTCACATTCTAAATAGCCGCATTAGCGCGTATTCAGATTGCATTCGCATGGTAATTTGATGAACAGCGCAACGGTGAAACGCGATCCAGATACATCCCCTTCAGCGCCATAAAAGGGGGGAGGGATGTGGCCAGGTGACAATGGCTCATTCATACACATGAAAGTTGCTACATATTCAATGAAAGGAGCCTGAAATAGTTACATGAGTTAGGTTTTTCTTGTTTATTTATCCAAATAAATATTGCAACTACACCATTTAGTCATCTTCGTGTAGCCAAGACTTTGGTGATCAGATATCTGGGATCAAAACAAACTGCCAGCATTGCTTAAAATGTAGTTTTATAATGTTTCTGCAAGTGTTCCAAACTGCATTTTGCCATGTCTATACTTTGAATGTCAAATTACAAACTTCACATAAATCTAACATATTTACAAAGTACACTAAGATTAAGATGAGTTTGTTGCCAAACCAAATATATAAGAAATAATTTATTTGCCAGGAATTAAGTTTTTGATATTGAATGAAATGTGTCAGCACGCCCCAGTTAGTGAAAGTGTGTCCCCTACCCCAAGACTACAGAGGGTTAAAAAGGAACACATCCGCATGACTTCCAAGCTCTGCACAAGGGTTGGGCTAAAACGGCATCATACACCTTCCCAAAATACATAAAATCAGTAACCTTGGGAATAAAATAGGCTAATCGCACAATAAACAGCACAACAGATCAAAATGTTAATAAATATTAATAATGTTAATTAGGGGTGTCAACAATAATCAATTCGGCGAGGCATCGCGATGCGGGGCATGAACGATTCAGCATCGATGCGGCAAAGTGCCATAATCGATTATGTCACTGTTGATTTTCTGGCGGAAAATAAAGTTGTGAAGTTTCAAATACTTCCGGTTCCGGCGGAATAACAACAACAACGAGCAAGATGGCTGAGGCGGAGGGAGATGACCGCGATAGACGGGTTATTAAAAACGCGCCCAAAGCTTGGAAAGCGGACATTCCTCACTCTGAAACGGATTGTTGATGGTGATGTTGAACTCAGACGGAAGAAGATGTTTGTTTGCACAAATTTGGTAGTAGGCTAAGCCTACACACTTTATTTTTGGTTTACATTACTGTATTTCACATCTTGATATTTTGTTGTATGCAGTTGATGTGATGTAGGATCAGGGCAGGCATATAATTGCCATTGTCTTAAAGCTGCTAAGCTGCTGTTTTGTTGAGAATAGTTTGCACTTTACTTTACTACTTGAAAAAAGTTTCACAGCAATAAGTGGTTACTGTGTGTTGTTGCACTGAATATTTTTATTCCTGGGTGGTTGTTGTTAAAATAGTGCTACTTATTATTTTAATATTTGCACAGGACTTCAGGAAGTGGCCTGTCTTAGAGCTGCTATTTTACTGTGTGTAAAAAAAAAATATTTATGTTCACTGCTGAAAAAAGTTGGCTGTTATTTTATTGCTCTATTTATTTAATTTCAAATGGTTCTTAAGCAGAGAGAAGAGAAACATTTCTCATTCAAAGCACTGAAAGCACTGATTTTGATTTTCTTTTTCAGGTTTGAAAATGCCATATCCAATACCCTGTACCATTTTATTTAATTACATTTTATTTAATCGCATTTTATTTAATTTAATAACTTTTATGTCAAAGATACAGGAGAGACATAGCAGCCAATAAAATCTGTTGTTTAATATCTGCTTGTATTGCCTCACAACTGATAAAAAATTTGCCTTGTGCGCAGTAGAATTTTGATGGATCGCAATGCATCATAGAATCGAATTGAATCGAATCGTTACCTGGTGAATCATAATCAAATCGAACCGTGAGGGCAGTGCCAATGCACACCCCTAATGTTAATATTGATGAATAAGTGCTAACAGTGATCAACCAAAACAGTGCTCAGTAAAATCTTTACATGCCAATAAATAAAATCCATACCAAATAAAACACACACACAGAAAAACAAAGCACACTTACCTAAAACCCGACGTGTCCTCTGTGTGCTTCAGGAAAATGCATCATGTCAACCCTGTAGGATGGAGTGTCACCACCTAGACGTACCGGGGCAGCTTTCGCCTAGGATCAAGGCAGTTGGATGGATGTCAACTTACCTCTGGGGGTATTAACACTAACTCAATTGTTCAAGTTGCTGCCAAAGCAAAACATCTGTGTGCAACCACTGTCCACTATTGAATTAAGTAAATCCAACATGTTCTTTTTTTCAGTGTATATGGAGCCCATCAAGGGCTCATCATTAGCCCATGTGGCTAACCCATGTGGGGCCACCATGGAAACTGTGGACAAAATTGACTGGGCCCCACTTGGGTTTCCCATGTCAGCCCAAGTGCATCCCATGCGGGCCCCACATGGATGTGTTGGCTGGGATGTTGTGGATAACGCAGTTTTAAAAATAAGTGCGGCATAAATGTTTTAATTTCAATTTTACCTGAATTTACAAACATTGTGCCGGTCAGTAACAGCTCCCAACACTGAACTAACGTTAAAAGTTTATCTTATTGACCCACAAGCTACAGCGTACTCTATAATCCAACACATCTAAATTACTTTTAAATATTACTGTGATTATATGGATTAAAACACTTGCTTAAGATTCATTGGATTTGTATATTTGGATATTTTACTTACTGTAGTGTGAAGCGAGGCCGATCCGCCATCTTGAAAGAAACGAACGAGGAATAAGCGCGGGCAAGACAGTTTACGTGAACCTGGATGACGTCATACGCAAAATCACAAGGCTGAAAGATTTTCAGTTAATAAAACTTTAAAGAGACATTTTGTTTAAATTAAACCAGCAAAATTTTACATCTTACTTGAAAGGTTTAATTTTTACAAACTCATAAATAAGAAAAAAGTTCTAAATACTCATAAATTTTAATTAATATAAACTAATTGTAATTATTTAAGTTAATACAACTCAGTTCAATCAATTAGTTACAGCATTAGGGTTTACAGTGTAGCTAACCAGGTAAAAATTCGCAATTAACTTCTAAATTATCGAAATTCAGCTACATCAATAAGTACATAAGTTACCACGAAACATACATGTATTAGTTTAATAAAGTCTAAGCAGAAATTATCAAAATAAATCCGGCTTTGGTTTTACTTGCCGGAGCTCAAACGTCGGACATCTCCCTTATTAAAAGGGCGCGGACTCTGGCCGTTGACGATCACGTGCCGCTCGCGCCACACAACGTCGTTGACCGCAGTCTGTCATACTCTCGCGTGTTTACGTCTGAGTGACAGGCGCCGCAATGAGATTTAGGCAGTACTAACGTTAAAAAAGCTCTTACTGACCTCATTTTACTGTATCATATGCGCAGTAATTTATCTTGCTTTCTTAAAATAACCAATACATTTTTGTGCTAGTGCTCTGTTTGAGTCCATGAATTATGTCCTGCATAGAAATGTGTAGTGGCATAACATTTAAACAACTGGATCGCATTTTAAAACATAATCTTATGTAGACATCACACCTCTCCCGGAAGACTCCCGCAAATGCACTACAGCTCCCTCACGCCCCCGAATGATGTGCAGCATCCCGGAAATCTGTCCACACAGAAATAAAAGCAATCAAACGCAGGGAAGTGGCCACGTGCCTACGGATTGTATGTTGGGCGTGGCTACGGATAGTCTGCCGCCGCCCCACAACTTTCACAGCCAGCACCCCCTTCCATCCCTAAGGTGGGATAATTCAGACATCCCAACCTGCAAAAACTCAATTCAGGGAGGTGCCCCCAACCAGGAGGGAGATAACTTCAACAAACTTGATTTCACAGTTTAATTTGTTCATTAATTTTCTCTAGTCAGCGCACTCACGAATGTCAATATTATGTATTTTGACAATAATATAAGTAGATTATTCTACCATTTATGCAAATTCCTTAATTATATTCCATTGCTACTTTACAAAAGTCTTCAAGGAATCTTTCATGACAGCATTAGCAACTAACCAAGTGTTTAACTAGTGTGGACTTGAATAATACAGCACATGAAATGACACTTGTTAAAAACTCACCTCAACATGCCTTTTACAATCGTTTAAACCGTTGTAACCCCCCCCCTTTCAGCCACCAAAGGGGGTACACGCGACTACAAGCTGACCACGTTAACTAGATCCTGGGTTCTAAGTTCACTAGAGGTGGCTGTGACTCCCTGTTTACCCGCGAGGTGTTATGCGACGAGATTTTGTTCCCTTAGACCGAACATTTAAAACACAAATAATAGATTTAGCAGCGCGGTGCCTCCACTGTGGGAATATTGAACTGAGATGAAGCTAATCAGTTCATAACATATTCCCCCAGAATATAAAACAAAACCACCACATCCTCAATAAAGACATTCAACACTACTTAAACATAACCGGGCTATTTATTGAGCCCTATTCAGCAAGGAAGAAAACAACAGCTCCAATATGACCACTAAAGTAAAGAGGAAAAAAAAACAGAGCAGCGTACCCTTAAACGGTAAACCTACATTTACATTTCGCTGCAATGCAATTAAAGTATAAGCATAAGAAAAACCTGTTGCACAGCGTGGTGCGTTGGGGCCCAGTCGTTGGTGCACTTTTTATTCCACAACTTTGTTCGGGATCAAAAGAAAAGAAAACTCAATGCCGAGCAGTGGGCGCAGGCGAGTTCCGGCGAGCAGGGCTTCCTTCGGCGTTGTGCCAATCCACACGGCGTCGCGTTGCCTACCTCCCTTGCAGCCGTATACCTCCTGGTCTCCGGCACCGGGGCAAAACAGCAAAACACTCCGGGCGACACTTTTTTTCCTTTTCCCGAAGGGCGAAACCGAAACCTGCTCCGTCTCCTCTCAAATCCTGCTCCGACCCTCTTCACGTCCTGCCCCGACGATTCTCCAACGTGTTCTCCCGCTCTCTCTTAGCCGCGCAGTTCCTTAACACGTCTTTCCTATTGGTCCATGTACATCCTATTTGCAACCCATCAACATGGATGAGCAGGATTGGCCACTGTTATGTGTCCAAAACGCGGCAACTCTTGCCCTGGCATTCTGGGAAATGTAGTCCGTACAGAACACTAACAAAAACATGCAATTTCCTGTCTAACATTGTCACAGGTGCTTACACCGTCATGGGCAATGCTGAAATCACTGTTGCAAATAGTACAGCGCGCGCAACATTGTCATTATTTTCATCCATATTAGACAAGGATACACTTTTGTGTAGTCTGAAGTGAAATGCGTTTTATATTTTCGTTTTTTGGGGCACTCTCCCTCTGTCATGATGCTCCACTGAACCAATAACTTCGGTCCTCGAGAAGTTAAATAAAAGCCCGCCCGCATTGAAATCTGATTGGCTTATTTTGCTAAGTAAACTAATCAGGATGCTGTCTGTCTAGCACGGGCTATAGGCACACACGCAGGGATCCACACATATGCACGTTCTATCTTTCTCTCTCTCGCTCATTCCGTCGTACGCGCGCGTCTCTCAAGTGCGCGATGCTCACGCTACTGTCTCGCATGCATTCTCTTGTTTACTTGCTCTTCTTTCCGGGATATTTTATTCAATTTGCGGGTATCAGGGAGTCGCTGTCAATATGTGGGAGACTCCCGAAACTTCCGGGAGACTCGGGATGTCTGGATAACTGCTTATTGGTACTATAATGATAGCTGTTAATTTTCAGGGAGCTGTGATGATATTCGAAATTGTGCAGGGTTATATAAGTACTGTGAAGCTGTCGTTATCCAGTTAAATGTTTAAAAATATTTATTATTTTATCATATTTTATGTATACTTTCAGTTTATTCACGGGTCTTTCCTGCATTCATCTTACCATCCATCCATGCCTACTTTAAAATCAGACAGATTGCTTAACTTGCACATGTCCAATTACGCGTACATATTTTATTGCTGCAGATAATTAAGGTAGGTAATACAACGCTGAAGGTTAGATGTATAGTACGATTACATACGTACAACATGTGGTCATTTCAGTCAGACAAACGTTTAAAATGGAAAACGAGCTTTCCGTTTTTACCGGCAATTTCCATAGCATGTCTTAGTCGAAGTACTACACTACCATCTATTGGACAAGTCAGGTTACTGAATCGTGAAATGCGTCTGTACTAAAATGGATAATATCTTTAGTCATGTTTTCTTTTGGGACCACTACAAGAGGATTATCAGTATGAAGGTTTATCAATAAAGATAATTTATTAAAATAAATATTACAGGGCTCTCCCTGAAAATAAGATGCTCTTAGCTTCCAAAGCCAAGGACACATTCTAGTGATTTTCCAGGAGACTGGACCTAACTAACCTGGGGTCTTATGAAAAACAATGAATCAGTTCATGTTGAAGCTCACAAGGTGTGGAGAACAAGAAACACAAGTAAGGGAGAAAGGCAAGGTGCAAAGCATACACAAGCAGTGTAACGACATATCAGTTACAATGTATGATTAAACATACATCATTTCTCACAGTATGAATAGTGGCCCGTTGCTCCTACTATAGCCTCACGCCTCCAGGGTCATGGGTTCAATCTGCACCCCTGCTGTAATAAACAGTGAAGTTATTACAGTAACATGATGTTTATCAGTAAAATAGTACAATACTGTAGAAAAAATGCTTTCTGGGCAATATTTATGAGAACCTTGCCGATAAAATACTGTAATGTACTGTAATTCTGTACATGAACTTCAAAAAAATAAACTGTAGAATTTACTCAGATTGAATGATGTAACAATTTGCACTCACTTTTTTGGGTTGACTTTAAACTTTAAAGTATACCCAATTCTAGGAAACATTTTAAATAAATAAAGCTATAATCTACCTACTGTCACAGTACCATCCTGTAAGATTTACTCAAATCAATTAATATTTCAATATTAATATTAATTAATTTGAATATTAACATTAATTAATATTTCAAATCAATATTTGTACTCACTCATTTGGGTAAATTGGGGCATTATATTTTATGAGTAAAGTAAACCCAAGTTTATCAAATAACATACCTAATGTATTTAAATACAGAAGATACAGAAGGCTTCTTAATGAATTGCTGACGAGATATGCACTAACAGTTGAGGAAAAGACCAGAGTAGAAATTCTTCAACAAGAACAAGCCACAACATCCCGAATGGGAACACAAGCCAACCTTGACCGGAAGGCACGAATCTCTGTGCTCTTTACAGAGTTTGACCGATTCAAAGTCAGGGTCGACATGTTCAGAGGTATCTTGTAGCAGGCTAACTTGTGTAGGCAAAAACTTTAGGCTAAATGTAATGAAAGTTAATAACAGTTGTTGTTTTTTACAAAGGGAACAGCCAGGTCTCTACTACAGCAATCATAACCAGCTTTAGAAGTTATGCAGAGTTATATAGAAGTGTTCAAATAAATAGCAGTTTATTGTTAAAAAAAAGTGAATAAAGTGAAATTATTTTTAATCAGTATGTTATTTCCATATTTCAAATGTAATGGAAAGATTAGACATTCAATTCCAAGGCAAAAAATGTAAAATACTTTATTAAGTGTGCATTTTTTTTACAGGAAATGAAGAGAAGGAATATTTATCTTAAGAAAAAAATATAGCAGTGTTGTGAATTTTTTCTTTTCTCTTCAGCCACAAACATTGACATACACTTAAAACATTTTAAAGATTTAACTGATGATAACATCTGATTATGATCTGATTAACATCTGACAAAAACAATGATTATGCACCAAAATATTACTTCAGTAATTTAAAGTTAAGTTAAATCTTTTTTTTTTTTTTTTTTTTTTTTTTTTTTTTTTTTTTTTTTTTTCCCCCTGTCGTGTCGGCAGTTTAGCAAGCAGGATGTTAGTCTGGGTGCCTTATTGTGCCAACACTTTTATTTTAACAAGTGGAGCTTCGGATTTAAGCTCCTCTTGTTACTTGAGGTATACTCTTTATTAATCAGTTATATGTCATTGCGCCACAAAGCCGGAGCTGACAGGGGGGGTTAGTGGGAAAAAAAAAAAAAAAAAAGAGAGAAAGTGAGAAAGGAGAGAAAGGGGTGAGAGACAGTAAAATAAATAAATGCATAATAAAAATAAAATAAGGAGGGGGGTCAGAGAGAGAGAGAGAGAGACAGGGAAAGAGAAATAATACATAACAAACAATAGAACAAAAAAGGAAAGAGTGATGAGGACAGCTTCTGCATCTTGCTGCTTTACACCGTATCATCACACCAGCTGCTGTATCTGAAAGATAAGATCCAGGGACACACACAAACAGTATACACACAAAGAAACCAGTGGTACCGCCACGACATGGGACCATGCCTGTGCCAGTATCCGCTCCTGGAACCAAACACGTCAATACCAACGAAAGAAAATAAATATATACAGTAGGCACAAGCAGACCACCAGGAACACCGTCCAAACATTGTCGTACCCGCATCCGCATCCGAGAGGAGGGAGTGGAAGCCACACACCAACCCCCACACACACTCTCACACACACACACACACACACCCAGACAAGGGGAAAGAGGGATAAAATAGGGGAAGAGAGCCCCAGGCGCTCATGTGTGTGCGTGTGCGTGCATGTCTATGTGTGTGTGCGTTCTAAGTGTATGTGTGTGCGTGTGCATATGTACGTGCATGTGTGTGTGTACGCATATGTGTATGTGTGTATGTTTGTGTGTTGTGAGTGTATGTATGAGTGTGCAGGTTAACATGGAATGATTCCCAGTGTGTGTGCGAGGCCACAACAACGCCGCCCCGGGGCCCCCAGACGGCCGGGAGAGCCCCGACGGGTCACGGACCCAGCCGCCCCACAGTGGCCAGGTACCCGGGCCCCCGCCACCGGAAGGCTGCGCGCCCACCCAAGGAAGGCAGGGAAGGAGGCACCGGGCGCCCCCCACCGGCAAGCACGAGGCAGGAACCCCACGGCCACAGGCGGTAGCGCGCCGGCCCCCCCGGGGGCCGGCCACGCAGGCACGGATGGAACCCAGAGCCCGGAGCACCCGCACACCCCGCGGGGGCCCCGCCAGCCCCGGGGAAACCCGCCCCCCCCCAAGAACCCCCACCCGGGGGACCAGGGGGACGCCCCGAGAGCCACCAAGCACACCCGCCCCTGGCTACCCCGACCCCCCCTCCCCCACCCAGATCCCAACCCTCCCTCCCCAGCCCCCGCACCCTCCCTCCCCCTAGTCCCCTCACTGCCACCCCCACACCGCCCCATCATCCACGTGCTCCCCGTACCAGGACAAACATGCAGACACACCGATCCATGCACGCACTCATACACACACTCAGACACACACTCCCAATCACACCTGCTCGTCTTTGAAGCCCGGCAGCAGATGCCCTGGACTTGCCCAGTGGACGGCCCAGAGGATGTTCCCCACCCCCCCAGATCGCAGGCGAGCGGGCACCCCGCCGGAGACCGGCAGCGCCCCACAGATGCGGCCGCCCCACCCCCGAGCCCACCCGCCGGCGCCCGCCACCCCCGCCACACCCAGGACCCCTCACCCCGCCCCCCCCCCAACCGCCCCCCACCCACCTTGATCATTGATGGTGTACATGTGTGTGAACTAAGGTGTCGTTGAGATATGGGGGAGCATATGGGGAAAAGACACCCATCGCCCCCCCCAAGCCCTAAGTGTCTATAGTGGAGTTAAAATAGAGGGGAAGGGAGCTGTGCAGTCCAGCTGCGGGCTGCAGAAGCAGCCGACCCAGGACCTGCACAGCTCCCCCCGCCCTCCAAGGCCCTATGTGGATGAGTGGTGTGACGTGGATGTATGTCTAAAATGCAGTTAAGATAATGAGGGGGGGATGAGTGGCTAATCGCCCCCCCTTCCCTCTGTGTGGTGCGGTGTGATGTCTAGATGTGGCGTCTAATGTGTAACATGGGGGGTGAATAGCTGATCACCCCCCATTACCTATGTGTGGTGTAGGTGGATGCGGGCCGGCAGGGGGGGGCGCGCGGCGACAGCCCACAGTGCCGCAGGGCAGCGGGCGCCAGGCAAGGCACGCCCGGACGCGCGGCGCCAACACCCAGGGGGACACCCCCGCCCCCCGCCGCAGCGCCCCCCCGCCCCAACCCAAGGAGGTGTCTGGGGCCTCATCTGCGCCGGCATCGCCAACGAGCCATTCATACCCAGATACCCACATTCACCAAACACTCGCACCCCACCACACCCGCACCACCCCAACACCGACGTGCTCCCCCGTCCCAGGCCATACATGCAGACAAACAGAGCATGCATACTCACCGGATACACACATACAAACACGCACGCCCAACACGCACACCCTCACCAGATACACACACAGACACGCACGCCCACACACCAGATACACACATAGACACGCACGCCCACACGCACACACTCATCTCGAGGCCGAACAGCAGATGCCCTGGAATTGTCCAGTGGACGGCTCCAGAGGCTGTTCCCCCACCCCCCAGGTCGCAGGCTAGCGGCCCCCCGCCGAAGGCCGGCAGCCCCCCGCGGACGCCGCCGCCCCGCACCCGGGCCCGCCAGCCAACACCCGCCGCCCCCGCCATCCCCCAACTCCCCCGGTCCGCCCACCACCCCCCTTGGTCAGTGGGAATGAGTGTGTGTGTGGAGCTAGGGTGCAGTTAAAATGTGGAGGGGACACAAGTGGGGGATGGATACCCCAGCCAGAGCTGCGGTCCTCCCCCCCCAGCCCCCACAGGCCCTCAATGTCTAAAGTGGAGTTAAAATAGAGGGGAAGGGAGCCGCGCTGTCCAGCTGTGGGCTGCTTTGGCAGCCGACCCAGGACCTGCACAGCTCCCCCCACCCTCCAATGCCCTATGTGAAAGAGTGGTGTGACATGAATGTATGTCTAAAGTGCAATTAAAATAATACAGAGGGGGGTGAGTGGCTAGTCACCCCCCCCCTTCCCTCTGTGTGATGCAGTGTGGTGTTGTGGGTGTGGTGTCTAAAGTGGAATTAAAAGAGATGGGGGGGTGACTAGCTGATCACCCCCCAGTACCTATATGGAGTGTGGTGTAGGTGGGTGTGGGCTGTAGGGGGCTGTGGGGGAATAGGTGGTAATGCAGCAGGGCAGCGGGCATCCAGCACGACGCGCCCGGATGCGCGGCGCCAACGCCCACGGGGGTGCTACCCCCCCCGCCGCAGCACCCCCGCCCCAACCCGAGGGGGGTATCTGGAGCCTCATCTGCGAAGGCCTCGCTGACGAGCCGCTCTCACACAAACACCTACACTCACCAGACAGACTGACCTGGGACCTATACCCTCCATACCCTGGCCCGGTGCCCTCCCCCCAGAGGCCAGCATGCCCAGAGGCTCCCAGAGCGACACCCCAGTCAGTCCCACATGGGAAGGGGCGCCCAGGGGGAGACCGGCCCCCCCGGCACGGACGAGGCCCCCACCCCACTAGCGGGCCCCCCGGAGCCCCGAGCCCCACCCCGCACCCACGAGGCCCTAGCCACCCGGCCAGGGCCGGCGCCCCCCGCCCAGGCCGCCAGGCCCCCCCCGCGCCCACCGGGTAGACGCCCCCAGCCCCCCCCACCCCGCCAGCCCAGGGGCGACCCACAACCCCCAGCCCAGGAACCGCAGGCCCCCAGCCCCATGGAGCCACCGGCACCCACACCCCCCAGAGCCCCCCCACCATCCAAGGGACACAAGGAACAGCAAAGCCATGACCCCACACACCCACTAAGTGATGGAGTCAATTATTGGGGACCAGAGAGAGTTGAAATTGGCTAATTGATTCTTGGAGGAAGCAGACATTCGCTCCATACTAATGTGGTCCAACAAGAGACCTTTGTATTGATTAATACTCAAATTGTTTTTTGATTTCCAATTCACAAGAATAGTTTTCTTGGCGATGCACAGGGCGGTGAGAACCATTTGTGTTGCACTACCCTCCAGATCCATATTGCTTACATCGCCTAGCAAGCATAATCTCGGGGAGGCCGGAATATTATACCCTAAATACGTAGATAAGTCTTCGCATACCCTCTGCCAAAATAGGTGAACAGCTGTGCATTCCCACATGGCGTGCATATAATTGTCTGGTGCATTATTTGTGCAGTAAGGGCAGGTGTCGGATTCTATGAGGCCCATCTTGAACATCCTTTGTCCTGTGTAGTGTGTTCTATGGAGAGTCTTATATTGTATGAGTTGCAGATTGGGTTTTTTGGTCATTCTAAAAGTATTTAAACATATTTGTGTCCAGATGCTCTGGTCTATACTAATCGATAAATCAATTTCCCATTTTGAGGTTGGGAGAGATATTGAGTCGTTTAAATCTGACAATGATCTGTATATTTTTGACATTGTTTTAGGCGCATGGATTCTCAGTAGTTGGGTTACCTTTGTAGGTAATTGTAGATTTAATTCATCATGTCCGTATTTAACCCGCAGTATATATTTAAGTTGGTGGTACTCTAGAAACTTGCTTCTCTGAATATTGTACTGTGAAACAAGTTCTTCAAATGGAATAAATTGTCCATTTTGGATAATATGCTCTAGATACCGTATGCCTTTATCCCTCCATACAGTGAAATTTAACACTTTCTTGTTCAGTAGGATGTCTGGATTGTTCCAGATGGGCGTTCGTTGGCATGGGGTTAGCGAGGATTTGTTTAATTTAAGAAAGTCCCACCAGGCTGTCAGAGATGTTCTAATATTAATGCTTAGGAAACATTTATGGTGTTTGATACTAGAGCTGATAAAAGGCAAATCGGAGATATCTAAATTATCACAGAACTCCTGTTCTACATTTAACCATAGTCTGTCTAGCGGGCTAGGATTAATCCATTTCAAAACATATTGTAATCTATTGGCAAGAAAGTAGTAGTAAAAATTTGGCAAATCTAAACCTCCGCATTGTTTAGTCTTTTGTAAGGTTTTTAAACTAATTCTTGGTGGTTTATCCTGCCATAGAAATTTGGAAATGTGTGAATTTAATGAATTGAACCAGGCAGAAGAGGGTTTATAGGGGATCATTGAGAACAAATAGTTAATTTTGGGTAGAACCATCATTTTAATAGAGGCCACCCTCCCCATGAGTGATATGGGCTGGGTTTTCCACCGTATAAGATCGTCTTCTATTGTTTTAAGTAGTGGAGTAAAGTTTAATTTTTGCAGGTCTGACAGCCTGGGGGAAATATTTATACCTAAGTATTTGATATTTCCTGATTGTAATGTAGTATTTGGTGCATTTTGAAAATCGCAGTTTATAGGCAGGACTGTGGATTTTGACCAGTTGATGGAATACTCAGAGATTGATGAAAATCTTTCTATGACTGAAATTGTGTGAGATAGGGATGATTGAGAGTTTGGAAGGAAAATTAATACATCATCTGCATAAAGACTTATCTTATGAAGCTCATTTTTAATTTGAATACCTGTAATATCTCTATTTTGTCTTATCATGGCTGCTAGAGGTTCAATAAAAATAGCGAAGAGAGAGGGGGAGAGTGGGCAGCCTTGTCTAGTACCCCTCTGGAGAAGAAAGCTTGGTGAAGTTTGGTCGTTTGTCCTGACTGATGCATTCGGAGAGCTATATAGAATTTTAATCCAGTTAATAAAAGATGATCCAAACCCAAATTTAATTAGTGCTGCAATAAGAAATTTCCAATTTACCCTGTCAAAAGCCTTTTCTGCATCTAAAGAAATAATTGTAGTTTCTAGTTTGTTGATGGTAGAGTAATCCATTAAGTTAATTAACCTGCGTGTGTTGGCTGCCGACTGTCTACCTTTGATGAAGCCTGTTTGATCAGGGTGTATTATGAAAGGGGTGACTTTCTCCAGTTTTTTTGCTAAAGCTTTACATATTAATTTAAGATCTGTGTTTATTAGAGATATGGGACGATAACTAGATGGGAGCGTGGGGTCCTTACCTGGTTTTAGGAGTAAACTAATATTGGCCGAGTTCATAGTCAAAGGTAATTCGCAGCTTTCTTTAATATGACATACCATTCTATGGAAAGTGGGCTCTAACGTAGTCCAAAATTCTTTATAGAATTCTGCTGGAAAACCATCTGGTCCCGGAGCCTTATTGTTGGCCATATGCTGAAGGGCATCATGGAGTTCTGCCACTGAAATGGGTGCCTCCAGTGCCATTACCTGATCTTCCTGTAATTTTGGAAGCTTTATATTGTTAAGGAATTCATCAATATCAGCCTGTGGTGGATCAATCTGTGACTTATATAAATTTTCATAGAAATTTCTAAAGGTGTTGTTTATTTCATCTGGGTCATGTGTAATGTTACCTAATCGGTCTTTTACGGAAGAGATTGTTGTTTTTTCCTTGTTCAGCTTTAATTGGTTGGCTAAAAATCTACCTGATCTGTTGATTTGTTCGAAATTTTCCAGTCTAAGCCTTTGCACCAAGAACTGTGTTTTTTTATCATTAATCTCGTTTAATTTAAGTTTTGTTTTCCTTAATTCATCCAGAATGAATTCCTGGGACGTGGCTGCATATTCACTTTCTAAAGTTTTAATCTTTTGCTCCAGTTCTAATATTAGTGAATTCTCTGCTCTTTTCTTATGTGAGGAATAAGAGATTATCTTACCTCGCATGACTGCTTTCCCTGCCTCCCAAAGAACACAAGCTGAGATTCCTGGTGTGTCATTGTCCTCCAAGTATAGTGCCCACTCCTGGTTGAAATAATTTATAAAATTTTGATCTTTAAGCAATGATGTATTAAATCTCCAATGTTTGATTGGCGGAGTGACCTTTGTGTTAGTCAGAGTGAGGGAGACTGGGGCGTGGTCGCTGATAGTGATAGGGTGGATCTGAACCACTGAAGTGTCCCTCATTTTGGAGCTACTGATTAGAAAGTGGTCTAGGCGGGAGTATGATCGGTGTACAGACGAGAAAAAAGTATATTCTCTAAGAGTGGGATGATGAGAACGCCAAACATCACATAGACCAAGGTCCCTCATATATTGTTTCAGGATTTCTGGGGATTGCCAGTTCCTATAGCTACCTGCATTACTAAACCTATCAATTTCAGGGTTAAAAATCAGGTTGAAGTCCCCTCCTATAAGAAGTGTGGTGTCAGAATGATCAGAAAGTGAGGTGAAAAGAGTGTGAAAAAAGGAGGGGTCGTCAACATTAAGTTAAGTTAAATCTTGAAAAATGTCTTAAGTTTATGTCAAGTGTTTGAAAAATCTCAACATTGCAATTTTTTTATTTTTTTTTGGGAACAGATTCATATTCCGTTTCCTTTGCTTCCAGTAAAAAAAACTGCAGACCTGGTCAAATTCGTTAATAATTTGATTTGGAGTAATTTTTCCATTACATCTGATATATGGAAATAAAAGCTATTAAAAGTATTTATACTTTATTCACTTTTTTAAAACGCACTGCTATTTATTTGAACTGTATGCAACTTGTCTTTAATTCTGTTTTCTTGTTGGGTTTTTTTTACGCATGTGAAAATGTCAAATAAAAATATATTTTTTTTAATGTTTGCAGGCATACTTTCAACATTTCAGGGATTTTTGAAAAAAATGCAACATGAAAAACCAATGGCGCGCTTGCTGCACGTGGAGATGGTGGCCCTAGTTCGAGAGCTCCTCAGCAAATTTATGAAGCTGGAAACCATCCCACTGAGTGCAAAGGACATCATCAAGGTTGATGTCCGGAGTAAAGATTTGCAACTTTAAGACAAAAGGTTGTCTGTTGGAAGATACTGCTACTCTGCACTAAACAAGGCCCGTGTGGAGAGGCTGATATGGGTGAGAAACATTTACAACTCTCTCAGAGAAGGGTACATGAAGTCATCAGAGTTCCTTCTCAAAGACCTTCCTCTGGACAACAAGATAATCACCTCACTTTCTGCACTCACTCCCTCTCTGATTCAAGATGACTCCATCTGTGGGGCTTTTATCACATTAGGAGAGGCCTTGCCTAATGTGGTCGCACCAGAAGAGATTGGTCAGGTGGAGGAAGAGATACGGGCGTACCAAATAGAGGTGGACCTGGTAACGTGTGCCCAGAACTACATTGAAGAAGAAGGCCGAGTTGATGTAGATTGGTGGAACAGAGTTGTATCCATGAAAAATCCAGAGAGAGGTGTGAGATTTCCCATTCTGGGTCAGCTGGTCAAAGCACTACTTAGCATTTTCACAGGCCCCCTGGTTGAGGGATCATTTAATCTCATGGGTGATATTCTTGAAGCAGACAGATGCTCCATGAATGTGGAAACTTATGAGAGCCTTGCAATTGTAAAATCCACGATTAAAGCAAGGGAGTGGACAGCATCGACAATGACAATAGACCAGCCATTAAGGTGGTCTTGCCTGTCATCGTATCAAACATATCAAAAACATCTGCAGAAAAAGAAAGAGGCACAACAGGCACAAAAGAAGAAAAGGGTGAATGAGGCAGCAAGGATTCGGCCATCACAGATGGCAAACAAACTCATACGGCAGGCCAGGAATATCGCTGGATCAGCCAAAGCCTCCTCTAGACGAGTCAAACACTCATCCTCGTCCACTGGACCATCCAGACCTTTTTCAACCTCCTCTGGACCAGCCAGACCCTCACCAACCTCCACTGGACCATCCAGACCCTCACCAACCTCCACTGGACCATCCAGACCTTTTTCAACCTCCTCTGGACCAGCCAGACCCTCAGCCTCCTCCTCTGGACCATTCAGACCATTTTCAACTTCCAATGGACCAGCCAAACTCTTTCTCTCTCCCTCTGGACCAGCCAAAGCCTCATCTTCATCCTCTGGACCAGCCAAAGCCTCATCTTCATCCTCAGGACCAGCCAACGCATGATCTTCATCCTCTGGACCAGCCAAAGCCTCATCCTTATCTTCTGGACCAGACTCTTCTGGACTAGCCAAACTCTTTCTCCCTCCCTCTGGACCAGCCAAAGCCTCATCCTCATCATCTGGACCAGCCAAAGCCTCATCCTCCTCCACTGTACCAGCTCCATCTTCTGGTCCAAATGTCTTAAAAAGAAAGAGTTTGCAGGACTTTGCTTACAACCCAGAAAAAAAGAAAAAATAAGTGATAATGGCCTTGATTTCACTTCTAATCTTCAGTTTAGCAGTTCAGTTCTTTAGCACTTTGAGCACTTGTTATTTATGCACTTTAAGCACTTGCTATTGTTTAGCAGTTTTTTTTGTACTTTATTTTTGTTATTATTGTCAATATTTGAAGTAAGTCCTTCAAATAAAAAAGTCCCCCCCAAAAAAAAGTTCAACTGTACTGAAAAATAACGTTGCTTATGAATGTTGGCAAGTAAAAAAGTATTTGTACTTTGTGATCAAGTGCCATTCTTGGCACATCACACAACGACGAAATGCGTCCTCTGCATTTTAACCCATATGTGATATATTAGCTATATTATTTAGCTTCATTCTTAAAATAATAATACTAATACCAATAATAATAATAACAAAACCAAATGTAGCCAGGTCTATAAAGCTACCATAAGGCTTTGAAGCTATTATAGAGCGTAATTTGTAAAGAGGGAGACATGAACCTTACAATAAGTTGTGTATACCAAAGTGGGCAGCTGTCTCTTTAAGACGTTCCTGAGTGCCAAAAGGGAGTTGTTCCCTTAGACCGAACATTTAAAACATCCCGAGTTTTTTTTTTCCGGCGGGTTTTTCTAGACGGAGGAAGGCGGGTAAAGAGAGCGGAAAGAGGAGTGAACGGCAACTTAGGGAAATAAACGTATATATCTACATATATATATTTGTGTAGATGTCAACGTTTAGAGCACTGTTTATTTTTTTTGGCCTAAGCATACAATTGCAGCAATTAGTGGATAGAAAGATTTTGGTGCAAGTGCTCTCTTTTGGATATCCTGGTAGGTCAATTTACCTGTTTGAAAATATAGATATAGGGATCATTAGTGTGAAGGAAAAACAGTCAGGATATGAATGTGAACCTTTGCTGATTGTGTGGTTGATTATTTTCTTTACTAATGTATCATTTTTTGTAGTTGTATGTAAAATGCTAAAGCTACCTATAAGGCTACTTGCTAATTGATCGGATTACGTTGACTGTGATATGGTGTTATTCAGTTTAGCCACCCTGTTAGTACCATTGCAGGTTGAAATGTTTATAATGTGCATATATAAGTATATACATGTATATGTGTATATTAATGTTATTCAGGAAATCTGTATAGTATCATAGTATGGCCTAATGTGAATCTGAGATTGCGCTGTATGTTAATGGATGATGGAAAAAAATATAATTTTGTGTGATGTTTAAGTAAGACATCTAACTCTCTGTACTTTGTGTGCAGACTGTTTTTTTTGGATTTGATTCCGTTCCGAATTCAGTATTTTTTCGGCCAAGGAAGATCGCTTGTTTCACAGAGTCGCTCCCTCTGCGTTGAACTGCGCAATGTAACAAGTTTTTTGCAACTGGAGATTTTTTTCTTTCCCAGCGCTTTGTGAAGAAATCCTCAAGTGTTGCAGCGGCATCCACCTCCCCAATGGACACGGGGATCTCCAGCATGCTGCTGTTGCAGCAGAGGCAGGGTCCGAGTGGGCGGCAGTTTGGAAAAAGATTGCAGCCCTCGAAGACAAGGTTCCGGTCCGAGATCTCCATGCTTGCTGGTGCCCTGACTGACCCATATATATCCTGGAGTAGTTCGGAGACCACTGGGACTCCTTTTGTAGTCCCCACTTCAGCTCCAAGCTGTTTCCCGCCCCCTCCTCCTCATCCTCCACCGCCACCTCGTCCTCCTCCACCTGCTAGTATCCAGGGCCCCAAGCAGAGTCATCGTCAGGGAAATGGCGCAGGACCCACCAAAGGCCCCAACATGGTGGATGTCCTGGCGGAGCTGCCCCGCATTAAACTGCACCCGGTGCTGAGATCGCCAGGTGGGACGCCAGTGCCAAGGAGGGGCTGACACAGGGGACGCCCATGGCCTCAAGAGGACATTACTTCCATCTTATCAAAGGCTCTGGCGGGTGTGGGCGGCCTCCTCTCTTGGGCCGCGGGCTGGGTGGTGCTTGGCTCTGCTGCGCCGTGGTGGGGCCCTGGCGGGCAGTCCGGGGGATCTTGGGACACTGGGGGCCTTCTAGGCGGATTGGGGGGTTCGGTTTGGGTTGGGCGGGGGGGCTCGCCGCCCGTCCTCCCTCTGCGGGCCTCCCTGTACGGGGGTTGGCGCCCCTTTAGTCCCTCGCGGGCTGCTTCCTGGGTTGGGCGGGTGGTTATCTCCGGGGCACATGGCCGTGGGCCCTTGTGCTGGGGGGGCGGCAGGGTGGCCTCGGTTGCCTGGTTTCTCCTGCCTTCGCCTTCGGCCTTGTGGGGGGGTGGGGTGCTGTCGCTTCCCCTGACGGCATCATATGCCAGCACATCCAATGACAAATCAGTTCACACCTACACTTACACATACATATAAGAATGGTTGAGCGATCAGTATCATTATTATTGTTACTTTTTAGCGTGTGTTATAGACATAGGAATTGAAATATACATGTATAAGGGTAGGATCACGTGTGTGTATGCTACATATATATATATATATATATAATACCTATTTGTCACATTATTAATTATAATTATTATTACTGATGTTATAATGTTTGTTGTTTGATGTCCTTGTAATGAGTGTTATTTTTCTTATGGTTGTTTGTATTCTGTATTCCCCTACACTTCATTTTCTCCGTCCCACCTACATTATTAGTTTTATTTTTCCTGTATACCTCTGTTTCCTTTTTTTTTTTTTCTTTTCTCTCCCCATGGTGATTAATGTCTGTTCTCGTTACGATTGTTGTTTCTGTATCCCCCGTTTTTTTTTTTTTTTTTCCTTTCCTCCACGGGACGGGTGAGTTCGGAGCAGCCACACTCTTTGCTCTTGAATTTAGTGTAAAATAAAGTTGTCCTCCGAAGAGGGGGGGTGGTGGTGGGGAATTTAAAAAAGGAAGAAAAAAGGAAAGGGAAAAGAGAAAAAAAAATAAAAAAAATCAAAGGCTCTGAAAAAGAAGTTCAGACACCAGATCCACTCTGATGAGTAGGAGAGGCGGTCCTCTGAGCCCTTAAACTTTTTATACTTATATCATTTTTATACTTAAGACTTATATACTTTATATACTTAAACTTTATATACTTATACTTTATGTACTTATACACTCACCAAAGGATTATTAGGAACACCATACTAATACGGTGTTTGACCCCCTTTCGCCTTCAGAACTGCCTTAATTCTACGTGGCATTGATTCAACAAGGTGCCGAAAGCATTCTTTAGAAATGTTGGCCCATATTGATAGGATAGCATCTTGCAGTTGATGGAGATTTGTGGGATGCACATCCAGGGCACGAAGCTCCCGTTCCACCACATCCCAAAGATGCTCTATTGGGTTGAGATCTGGTGACTGTGGGGGCCATTTAAGTACAGTGAACTCATTGTCATGTTCAAGAAACCAATTTGAAATGATTCGAGCTTTGTGACATGGTGCATTATCCTGCTGGAAGTAGCCATCAGAGGATGGGTACATGGTGGTCATAAAGGGATGGACATGGTCAGAAACAATGCTCAGGTAGGCCGTGGCATTTAAATGATGCCCAATTGGCACTAAGGGGCCTAAAGTGTACCAAGAAAACATCCCCCACACCATTACACCACCACCACCAGCCGGCATAGTGGTAACAAGGCATGATGGATCCATGTTCTCATTCTGTTTACTCTACCATTTGAATGTCTCAACAGAAATCGAGACTCATCAGACCAGGCAACATTTTTCCAGTCTTCAACTGTCCAATTTTGGTGAGCTTGTGCAAATTGTAGCCTCTTTTCCTATTTGTAGTGGAGATGAGTGGTACCCAGTGGGGTCTTCTGCTGTTGTAGCCCATCCGCCTCAAGGTTGTGCGTGTTGTGGCTTCACAAATGCTTTGCTGCATACCTCGGTTGTAACGAGTGGTTATTTCAGTCAAAGTTGCTCTTCTATCAGCTTGAATCAGTCGGCCCATTCTCCTCTGACCTCTAGCATCAACAAGGCATTTTCGCCCACGGGACTGCCGCATACTGGATGTTTTTCCCTTTTCACACCATTCTTTGTAAACCCTAGAAATGGTTGTGCGTGAAAATCCCAGTAACTGAGCAGATTGTGAAATGAGCAGATTGTGAAATACTCAGACCGGCCCGTCTGGCACCAACAACCATGCCACGCTCAAAATTGATTAAATCACCTTTCTTTCCCATTCTGACATTCAGTTTGGAGTTCAGGAGATTGTCTTGACCAGGACCACACCCCTAAATGCATTGAAACAACTGCCATGTGATTGGTTGATTAGATAATTGCATTAATGAGAAATTGAACAGGTGTTCCTAATAATCCTTTAGGTGAGTGTATACTTTATATGCTTATATTTATATACTTATACTTTGTGTACTGATTATATATACTTATTAATAAATAATATATTTTTATCACTATTATTTTTAAAAGAGTTGCTGATTTTGTAATACTGCTGCAGCATTCTCCACATGCTAATCACTGCCCCACATCGAATTGGCACTTTGATCAGCCATGAATCACTTCACTACCCCCTGTTGAATGTTGCATCGTATGTTGTTAGATATCTCGTAGTAGTATTGCAGTATTTATTTAAATTGAAAATGCTTAAAACAGATCAATTTCTCACAAACACATCTATTCATGAGTGATTTAAACGGCAAGGATGAAAATGATTAGGATTAGCTCTTGCCAAAATAGGGCTTGTAAACTTTTGTGGTACTCAGAATTAACCCAAACAACTATGACTCTATAATCCTCTATAATCACTCTCACTCTGTCACACTTGAATCAAACTCCAGGCCTCGCATGTAATGAGCAAAATTTTCTTCTTTATTCAGCAATCCAGCATAGTGTTCCAACCACACTCGGGGACAATGCGCAATGCACCCCGCACCCAGAAATCAGCAGGTTAATATACTATAAGACGAATTCCCCTATATGGACTTCTAAGTCCTGATTGGTTACCAAACATCTGCAAACCAGGTTTCGAACATACAACAAACATAATACGCCACCTCTATTGGTCTACTTCAAGGATGTTCAGTTTCCAATCCTCGTTAGGCCTAGGCCTCCTATGAGTCCCACACATAAGCCTGTCTATCCAGCCTAGGAAGGAGGGCAAAAACCCTAAACATTAGGGAAATTCCACTCCCAACCCAGCAAAAAGGTGCAACCCCCCCTTTGGTGTCCATGGCTGGCATGGCTCACAATGTTATCAGTAAGGGAAACCCCAACCCTATATTACCTAAATAAAGACTTCAGCGTAAACATATACAACCCTTATGGGTACATAACTTGCTTGTGTGTTCAAATGCTACCATACAACAAACTGCGTCTAGCATAGTATAGCAGCTACATTTCAAGGCTTCCTGCAGGTCCCCTTTCTCCCCCCGGCGATGTTCCCTTCAGCCCAGTTCTCCAAGATCTGTGGCCTGCAAAGCTGGTTCCGTGCAGGTGGCTGTGAGGCAAGGACACACGGCACCATCCCCAAAACAACAAAACCTGAGACACAAGAACAATCCCACAATGCCTCCCAACCCTGGCCTACCATCACTTTAAATTTCCCTTCCACACTTTGAAGTAATGTTAAACATATACTACATAATCCTGAAAAGGAGTGGTCACTAAAATTAAACAGCTCGCAGATCTTCACAATGCAAGAAATGCAAAGATGGAGAAAGCGAAGAACAGTTCACAGCCGGCTGGGCACATTGTCATCATCAAAGATTTTAAGCATGTTTATTTATATAGCACAATTCGGGCACAAGGCAATTCAAAGTGCTTTACAAAGACAAGGATACAATCAAATTAAAATGTCAAAATCACATTTCAAAGATAAGTAAAAGAAATAATAATGAAAATAAATAATTTTATTAATCAATTACAATGAACACATAATAATAAGAAAAAGCCAAAATAAATAAATAGCTAACTGAAAAGACGTCACATTTTAATGACAGAAAATGACTGGTGCTGCACTAGGAAACTCTGACCATGCAACAATTCATCTAATTCCAGCATACAGACAAAATCTGAAAACTGCTAAACCTGTTGTTACTAGAGTGAAACACTGAACATGTGGAGCAGTAGAGCAATTAAAATCATGCTTTGACTCGACAGACTGGAATGTTTTCAAAACTGCTACTAACAGCGTGGATGAATACACGGACACTGTAACATGGCACATAAGCTTCTGCGAGGACTCTCGCATTCCCAAATAGTCTGTTGTCAGCTATAATAACGACGAACCATGGTTTACAACTGAACTCAGGCAGCTTCCTAAAACAAAAGATGAAGCTTACAGGAGTGGTGACAAAAACCTGTTCAAATTCTACTGCGGGTTTGAAAAGCCACATTCGCGCATCATACAGCCCTCACCTTTTCAATGGCCTTCTTCACACCTGGGTACCTTCACACCTCGCCCACACTATACCCAGCTCACCCCCCCCCACGTCCAGCCACCTCCCCAGGAGAATCAACGACAGAGATGTAAACAAGATCTTCAGTAGCCAGAATACAAGGAAAGCTCCTGGTTCAGACTCTGTCTCCCCAGCCACTCTGAAGCACTGTGCAGATCAATAGTCACCTGTCTTCACAGATATTTTCAACCAGTCACTGAACCAGTCAGTGACTACAGACTGGTGGCTCTCACATCGGTGGTAATGAAGGCTTTTGAGAGACTTGTGCTGTCATACCTTAAAACCATCACAGACCTATCGCTTGACCCCAGGCTACAGTCTGCCTACAGAACCAACAGACCTGTGGACGATGCAGTTAACACTGGACTCCATTTCTTACTCCGACTTTTGGAGTGCCCTGAGACATATGTTAGGATTCTGTTTGTGGACTTTAGCTTTGCATTTAATACTATTCTATCGGAGCTAATGCGGAATGAACTCTCACAACTGTCCGTGCCTGATCCAAAATAACATGTTATAACCACGATGGCCCAGTTTTACGCTACAATCATTGAGTCCATCGTCACCTCCTCCATCACAGCCTGGTTTGGATCAGCCACTGAACGAGACAAGGCCAGACTGCAACACATCATCCACTCAGCAGAGCGAATAATCGGCAGTAACCTGCTTACCCTCCAGACACTTTACATCACCAGAACCAGGAAACGGGCATACAAAATCTTTGAGGACCCATCTCACCCTGCTCACCACATCTTTCAAGCCTTACCCTCCATGAGAAGACTCATGGCAATCAGAACCAAGACCCCCAAGAGCTTCTCCCCTCAGGTAGTCTCTCTCATTAACCAAACCAGTCTCTGAATGGACGTTCAATTAATCGTCAGCTGCAGTGAAATATCCACCAGCATAACCAGTGAACAACTGATAAACTACCTCTATGATTATATTCTGCACTCTTGCACATTATGCACACATACTGCAAACTCTGTATACATATTGCACTCTTGCACATATAGTTGACTTGGCTGCTACTTAATAACGGCACCATTTAAGAGCCCTTTAAATTATTATACCATTTATATAGTTTATATTCATACTACAATGATTACTATGTACACACACATATATAAATATCATAATACCATCATTACTACCATTAATAAACTTAATTATCATATAATTATCATATTACCCAATTGCCAGTCTATTGTTTATTACCTTTCTGCATATGTCTTTGCTAAATGTGGGTAACTCTCGCCAGTGTGGGGAAGCAATAAAAAAGGCCAACAGAATGTTGGGTTATATCTCTAGGTGTGTGGAGTTTAAGTCAAGGGAGGTGATGATACACTTATATAATTCCTTGGTAAGACACCACCTAGAATACTGTGTGCAGGTTTGGTCACCATACCTCAAGAAGGACATTGCTGCCTTAGAAAAGGTGCAACGAAGAGCTACGAGAATGATTCCTGGTCTTAGAGGAATGTCTTATGAGGAGAGGTTAGCGGAACTGAATCTGTTTAGCCTTGAGCAAAGGAGACTAAGGGGGGATATGATTCAGGTCTATAAGATTCTAACGGGTCTGGATGCTCTTCAGCCAAATGACTATTTCAATATTAGTCTAAATACTAGAACTCGTGGCCATAAGTGGAAATTAGCGGGAGAAAAATTTGAGGAAGCACTTCTTTACACAGCGTGTAGTTAGAGTATGGAATAGTCTTCCTGCTAGTGTAGCAGAAGCTAAAACCCTGGGTTCCTTTAAATCAGAGCTAGATAAAATTTTAACAACTCTGAGCTATTAGTTAAGTTCTCCCCAAACGAGCTTGATGGGCCGAATGCCCTCCTCTCGTTTGTAAATTTCTTATGTTCTTATGTTCTTTGTAATGTCATGTAAAAGCACCACCAAGGCAAATTCCTTGTATGGAAACATATCTGGATTCCGATTCTACATCCTTCATCAGGACTAGAAAACTTCCATCCAGCGTTGCATTTCACTTTGACGCTGTCGCTTTTGAAACACTTTTCTGTGATCTAGCTCTTGTTTTGGTCGCCGACTATCATCCAACAAAAGGTTCATTTCAGCTCTCCTAATCTGACATAAACCACACTCACAAACACTTTCGGGTTACTGTGTCACCGGGAAGGGATGGACTCCAGTCGGGATGGGTTTCCAGCATTTCCTATCCTGGCTGTTCTCTTTAGGGACAAACACAGGAATGGAGTCTAGTGATCACACCGGAACTTGACTTACCTGAACGGAGATGTATGGAGCAGACTCTCATATGCGCAGGGATGCTCTGGAATGCAAGGTCTTTACGCCCCACCGCTATAAGCTACGCCATCCGACGCCATTTCGTCAACTCTTCCACTTTTGCTCTTGTCTTTTCCAATCCAGAAAAGAGAAGAAACGTATACCGGTCCTGAAGACCGAAGAGAGACCCGAGTCGATATGGGGCTGCCGCTTAGCGGGTCGCCGTTAGCCGGGCCTCCGTGACGCCCCCGCGCAGAGTAGAATGCCCAGGGGCGTCGCAGCCACCGGCGTCCTCCCTGTCCTCCTGTCCTCTCAAAAAACAGCAATCATTTAAACAAACATGAGGGAAAATTCAAAAGGCAAAGATGAAGTCATGCCTTACCTCAGCACAGCTGCCCACCGCACAAACGACAGCGTGTCACCTTACTTTAAAAAAAAAGAAAAATTGGGGCCGCGCACGGACAGGGCCCCTCCCTCACACCACATGCGGCTAATTAGTTGGCCATCCAGAGGCACTCAGTCTATTAGTCACCCATTCAGTCAGTCAGTTCTGCCTTTCAACAACAGGGGGCAGTAGAGGTGCACCGTTCCCGGAAGCACTGCAATACCGGGTCGATGCCTGGAGCAGATGGGGCAAGCCCCACTTCCGGCTCCCTGTTCCAAAAATCCGTTTAATATGTGGTCCCCTCCATGGGGGACGTATCAAAATAACCTTTTCATACCAAAACAAAATGTAAATCAGCTCAAATACATGAATAATAAATATTATGCTTGTACTACTTACATTAACACATAATCACAATCTATAAGGCTGAAACATTCCCACACTATGCAAATCATGCCAACACAGTACAATAAGACTTTCAAAGATAATATTAAACAAACACCCACAGAGTGTTCCAAAGTGCATTTTGCAATGTCTATACTTTGAATGTCAAATTACAAACTTCACATAAATCTAAAGTACACTAAGATTAAGATGAGTTTGTTACCAAACCAAATATATAAGAAATAATTTATTTGCCAGGAATTAAGTTTATGATATTGAATGAAATGTGTGAGCATGCCCCAGTTAGTGAAAGTGTGTCCCCTACCCCAAGACTCCAGAGGGTTAAAAAGGAACACATCCGCAGACTTCCAAGCTCTGCACTAGGGCTGAACGATATTCTGTTTTGACATCGACATCGCGATGTGCGCGTGAGCGATAGTCACATCGCCGGAACATACGATGTGAAGGGTAGAAGCCCATTGTGTATTAAGAGAACGGTAGCACACAGTAAACACGAGTTTGTTGTATGGCTTGTTGCTGGGGTGACATGCACGTTCCGCGTGCCTGCACAGTGATTGGTTCGCTGTGTCGCTGCTCACCGCTCACAGCCAACATTCACTGCTAAAAATGCGCGACGAAGAGGATCCGCCGCAAAAAAATGATTTCGTACCAAAAAGAAAGTCGAAATCATCTATTTGGGACTATTTCGGCTACAAAAAGGAGGATGTTGACCAAAAAGAGGTACTTTGCATGGAGTGTCATAAAGTTGTGGCCACAAAACATGGAAACACCACCAATTTGTCTGATCACTTAAAACGGCACCACAAAGCTCTTTACAACGAATACAAAGCCAAATCTGGATGTCAACCAAAACAAACAAATGTTTGTGATGCCTTTGCCAGTGTGACACCTTACCAGAAAGGCTCTCAATGACAGAAAGAAATAACAGACGCAATAACGTTTCATATCGCTAAAGATATGTTGCCATTAAATACCGTCGCCAAAGAGGGATTTAAGAAAATGATCCGAACGCTTGACAGGCGGTATGTTATACCATCCCGCACATATTTTTCCCAAGTTGCGATAAAAGAGCTGTATGAAAAATGCAAATCTAAGATTGAAGCAGAACTGTCGCACGTGGAATACTATGCAACTACAACAGACTTGTGGTCCAGCAGGACAACGGAGCCCTACATGAGTCTGACGGTCCATTTCATCGCAGAGGACTTCGAGCTAAAAAGTCGCTGTTTGCAGACGGCATTTTTCCCGGAAAGTCATACAGCCGAGAATGTCGCAGAGGCCCTGAGAGAAGCGGTGTCCGCTTGGGGCTTAGATGAGACACGTCAAGTCTGTATAACAACAGATAATGCAGCGAACATGGTGAAAGCTGCCGATCTGAACAAGTGGACCAGGCTACAGTGCTTCGGCCACAGACTGCATCTTGCAGTTGGTGAGTAATGACCATGATCTTTATCCAAAATAAAAATACATTTTTACTCAGCTGTTTTACTTAATAACCTGTCCTGAACCTGACAAAACTTGTAAAATGAATTTGTTGCATGTGTGTACGTAGAGCTTTAAAACGTAAGAAAAAATACAGACACTAAACATTTAATTTTAAACAAAAAATAGTTTTATGAGCACATTTGAGGAGCTCTTTTCCAAAATGCGATAACTCCATTTCAATAGTTTTCAGGGAAATTAATTGTTTTACCTAGACCCACACATTTTGTGAATATTCAATTTATCCTGTTAAAATGTTTTTTGCTTAGTCTGAACATGTTGAATAATGATTATTAAATCAAACAACTATATTGTTGTTGAAAAATTCAAAGTAAATTTTTTTTCTTTTCAAAACGCTATAAATCCATCCATTTTTCCCAAAAATTGATGGTTGTCTTTTTTTAAAAGTCTTTTGTCTTTTATTTTTCATGTTCGCAGTTATTAATAAACAATTAAAATGTCTCATTGCAATATTTTACATATTCCTAATCATTACTTTTGCTGGTTCTTTGTCACAGCTTTTAGGGGCCGTTTACATGAACGCGTCCTGCATCAGCACCGAAAACTTAGAGAGAGAGAGAGAGAGAGAGAGAGAGAGAGAGAGAGAGAGAGAATAAGATTTTTTTACTTATTTTGAGGAATTATAGCCTAATGAACAAACATCTGTTAGGAGCGCAGCCACGTTGGATTGCGAGAACGTTCACTAGGCTAAAATTAAGTTCGGTGCTTATTGGGGTTTGGAAAGAAACTGCATCTGAAACAAGGAAATTATTATTGGCGTTTATCGCGTTTTGGAAAAGAGCTCTTCATTTATTGTTTGAAATAAAACAGTGTGCTTCAATAATTAAAGTTCGCAATGTTTTGTTTGTTTTCTCCGCTTAGAAAATGCAGTGAAAAAGGATGGCCGCAATGATCGTGCTACAGGAGTCTGCAAGAAGCTGGTGAGCCACTTCTCTCACAGCTGGAAGGCCAGCGATGCCCTGGCAAAAGTCCAGAAGGAACTCAATCTACCATCACATTGTCTCATCTCAGAATGCCAAACAAGATGGGGTTCCAGACAGATGATGATCAGCAGGATATTAGAGCAGCAGCAGGCTTTAACTCAGGTCCTGTCTGCAGACAAGAAGCTGCGGCATCTAATTCCAACCTGGCAAGATATAGATGTGCTGGAGTCTGTAAGCAAGTCACTGGGCCCAATGCTGGATTTCACTGATGCACTTTCACGCGATGAATACGTCAGTGTCTCCTTTGTAAAGCCAGTTCTTCAGCTCTTCAACACTTCACTACTGGAAATGCGAGAGGAAGACACAGACCTGACCAAGAACATAAAGATGAAGATGCTGGACTACCTCAATGAGAAATACGAAGATGATGATACTCAGAAGCTGCTAGATATGGCATATTTTTTGGACCCCCGGTTCAAGATAGACTTCATCAGTGCAGACAAGAAGACCCAAGTTAAGGCCAGAGTGGTATCACAGATGATGGAATGCCAGGAGAAATCAAGCTGCAGCACTGACGTGGAGCCCAACGTTACCAGTGCACCCCAGGCAAAGAAAGCAAAGAAGTCATTGGGAAGCTTCTTTAAACAGAGAGAAACTGAAGCAAAGGGTGATTCCTCTCTGACCCTAAAGGATGCTTTGGAAGCAGAGCTAAACACTTACCTGCTAACACCTCCAATAGACAAAGAGGAGGATCCACTTGCATGGTGGAAAGTACACAAACTAAGCTTTCCTCATCTCGCCAGACTTGCCCGCAAAAACCTGTGTATTCCTGCGACAAGCTCGCCGTCAGAGAGACTTTTCAGTACTAGTGGCAACATCGTCACTTGCCAACGAACCTGTCTCAAGCCTGCAAAGGTTGATAGTAGAGGTCGACCGATATGGGTTTTTCAATAGCCGATGCCGATGACGATATTTAGGAGTCAGGGTCAGCCGATGGCCGATATATGCTGCCGATATTTTTTGGCCGAAAATTGGACGTTTTCCCCTCTATTTGCATGATAAAATATCATATTAATAATAACAAACGATACACAAAATTTCTCAACTTAGCATTTACTGAATACTGACTTGTGTAAATTTAAATATAAACTTAAATAACAAAAACACAATACAACTTATAAACAACTTAAACTTATAAACAATAAAGATAGCAGCATCAGAATCTCTTTAGCAGCAAACTCATTCTTCAGCTCCCAAGCTCACCAGTCTGCTGCAGATATTGCACCTGGCTTTTCCTGGTGTTGGCTTTGTGAAATGCTGCCATACAGGATTAGATTTTTGTTCAGCCATCAGACAGCAATTACTAAAACAGAAGAATAAATGCAAGGTTAGAATTTTTATTATAGTACCTTCATCTTCAATTCATTCTACAATTCCAGTATTCCATGCACATTAAAACAATTACACTCTAATACATTTTGAAGAAAAAAAAAACACTAAGTGCATCATGGTATGATGAGTAGTGTACACTAACATGTTGTTTCTGTTGTTAGCAGACAGATAGCTTAAAGCCAAATTCACAATCAGAATCTAGTGATCCCGGAAAATAAAATAAAATAACTGTCGTATTGCACAGCCTTGTATGCAAGGACAACATAAGCCCCTAGTGATTGTGACGTTGTCTACGTATAAGCCCGTATAAAGGACAGACATGTTTAATGAGGAAACTAACTGCGCAAAGTCATGCACTTTTTATCTAGACGTCTGACAAATTGTTTGAATCTCCGGTCTCAAATGAAAAAAAGTTGCACAGAAGGACCATTGTCAGCATCAGCTCAAGTAAATGGTAACCAGGCTTTCGAACAAACACTTTTCTCCGCCATGCATTGTTCTTAGCAGCTCTGTATCTCCCGAGGACGGCGCTGTCTGTGATCAGGGCAGAGTAACGCAACTCTCACACACGCTGCAGTATCTGAGAGCTGCCTGCTCCGCCCCACACACTCACAGAGTGAAACTCTCCGACACAAGAAAAAAAACATAACTGATAACATCGGGCTGATATGGTAATAATTAAAATGTTAACAACTAAAATGATTTTTAACGATTAAAAAACGTCTGTGAGCCCACCAATAAGCGCACAAAACGAACTCTATTAGAATCAATGATCCTTAATGTTACCTGTAAGCTACAGTTGGTTGAAGGCTCATTATCATTACCCCAGTTCCCAATAGCGTAATTCGCGTTTTCTTTTAAAGCAACATTTCATAGCAAACTACTTAAATAAACAGGTCATTGAAAGATCAGAATTTAAGCCTTACCGTTTTATCCCAGGACTCTTCCAAAAACTTCTGGCTGTGGCCCTGCACAAGGCAGCATGGGTCACGTGTTCCACAGCAACAATAACACTGGGCTGCCCGCAGACGTGCCTGTCTGAAAATCGGCGTAGTGCACTCGGATATCGGTCGATGCGGATACATTAAAAATGCTAAATATCGGCCCGATATATCGGTCGACCTCTAGTTGATAGACTTGTATTCTTAGCTAAAAACCTTGAGTTAGCAAAGCAAATAAAAAAATATATATTTAAGTTATGTTATGAACCAATCAGGGGGGTTGGTGTTGCAAAGCTGCTGTTTAAATGTGTTCAGCTTTTCTGTTTACAGGAATATGTTCTCTAATCTGTTTAGAAGATTTAATACAAAATATATAAAAATTTTATTTCATTTAGTTTATTTCATATATTTAGCCATGATTATGATGACCAACACCAACACTGTTTTACTTTGGCACTTTGGCTAAGAAAAGTTGACTTAAAAGATTGTGAACCAAAATGCTTATAAGTTGTTTTATAAAAAATATATTTATTTTAAGTTATATTGTTGTAAATCAATCAGGGGGGTTGGTGTAAAGCTGCTGTTTTATTTAAAAATGTGTTCTGCTTTTGTGTTTACAGAAATGTTCGAATTTTGGAATAAAATATTAAGTAACCTTTTTGTCACTTGTAATGAAGCTTGCTTATTAGTGAAATTATTAATATGTAATTATTGGTAATTATTGACTTTAGCCTGGATTGATGGCTCTCAATATCGCAATATATATCGTTTGGAAAAAAATATCGCAATGTAATTTTTTTCCAATATCGTGCAGCCCTACTCTGCACAAGGGTCGGGCTAAAACGGCATCATACACCTTCCCAAAACACATAAAATCAGTAAGCTTGGGAATGAAATAGGTTAATCGCACAATAAACAGCACAACAGATCAAATAAAATGCTAATAAATGTTAATAATGTTAATATTGATGAATAAGTGCTACAGTGATCAACCAAAACAGTGCTCAATAAAATCTTTACGTGCCATTAAATAAAATCCATACCAAATAAAACACACACACAGAAAAACAAAGCACACTTACCTAAAACCCGAAGTGTCCTCTGTGTGCTTCAGGAAAGTGCATCACGTGAACCCTGTAGGATGGAGTGTCACCACCTAGACGTACCGGGGCAGCTTTCGCCTAGGATCAAGGCAGTTGGATGGATGTCAACTTACCTCTGGGGGTAGGTCGTTTAGATAGATGGCTGCTTCCTTCTGGGGGCTGGGGGTTTGGGTGAATGTCAGCTTACTTCTGTGATCAGGGTCTTTGGGTGGAAGTGAGCTTACCTCTGGGGTCAGGGGGTTGAGTTGAAAGCAGCTTGCCTCTGGGGTTGGAACATTTGGGTGGATGTGATCTTACATGAGGGGCCTGCATTTTTGGGTGGACAGCAGTTTGCCTCTGAGATCGTCTGCAGCCGCCCCCCAACTTTCACAGCCAGGACCCCCTCCCTTCCCTAAGGTAGAATAATTCAGACATCCCAACCTGCAAAAACTCAGTTCAGTGAGGTGCCCCCAACCGCCCGACAAGGAGTGAGATGTAACTCCAACAAACTTGATTTCACAGTTTAATTTCTTCATTAATTTCCTCTAGTCAGCGCACTAAATTACGAAGGTCAATATTATGTATTATTTTGACAATAATATAAGTAGATTATTTTACCATTTATGCAAATTCCTTAATTATATTCCATTGCTACGTTACAAAAGTCTTCAAGGAGTCTTTCATGACAGCATTGGCAACTAACCAAGTGTCTAACTAGTGTAGACCTGAATAATACAGCACATGAAATGACACTTGTTAAACTCACCTCAACATGCATTTTACAGTCGTTTAAACCGTCATGAGCAATGCTGAAATCACTGTTGCTAACAGTACAGCACGCAACACTGTCATTATTTTCATCCTTATTAAACATGGATACACTTTCTGAAGTGAAATGCGTTTTATACTTCCGTTTTTTGGGGCACTCTCCGTCTGTCATGATGCTCCACTGAACCGATAACTTCGGTCCTCGAGAAGTTAAATAGAAGCCCGCCCACATTGAAATCTGATTGGCTTATTTTGCTAAGTAAACCAATCAGGATGCTGTCTGTCTAGCACGGGCTACAGTCACACACGCAGGGATCAACACATATATGCAGGTTCTCTCTTTCTCTCTCTCTCTCGCTAATTCCGTCGTACGCGCGCGTCTCTCCAGTGCGCGATGCACACACTACTGTCTCGCATGCATGCTCTTGTTTACTTCCTCTTCTTTCCGGGATATTTTATTCAATTTGCGGGTATCAGGGAGTCGCTGTCAATATATGGGAGACTCCCGGAACTTCCGGGAGAGTCGGGATGTCTGGATAACTGCTTATTTGTACTATAATGATAGCTGTTAATTTTCAGGGAGCTATGATGATATTCGAAATTGTGCAGGGTTATATAAGTACTGTGAAGCTGTCGTTATCCAGTTAAATGTTTAAAAATATGTATTATTTTATCATATTTTATGTATACTTTAAGCTTATTCACAGGTCTCTCCTGCATTCATCTTACCGTCCGTCCATGCCTACTTCAATGTAAAATCAGACAGATTGCTTAACTTGCAGCTGTCCAATTACGCGTACATATTTTATTGCTGCAGATAATTAAGGTAGGTAATACAACGCTGAAGGTTAGATGTATAGTACGATTACATATGTACAACATGTGGTCATTTCAGTCAGACAAACGTTTAAAATGGAAAACCAGCTTTCCGTTTTTACCGGCAATTTCCATAGCACGTCTGAGTCGAAGTACTACACTGCCATCTATTGGACAAGTCAGGTTACTGAATCGTGAAATGTGTCTGTACTAAAATGGATAATATCTTCAGTCATGTTTTCTTTTAGGACCACTACAAGAGGATTATCAGTATGAAGGTTTATCAATAAAAATAATTTATTAAACTAAATATTACAGGGCTCTCCCTGAAAATAAGACGCTCTTAGCTTCCAAAGGCAAGGACACATTCTAGTGATTTTCCAGGAGACTGGACCTAACTAACCTGGGGCCTTATTAAAAAAAACAATCAATCAATTCATGTTGAAGCTCACAAGGTGTGGAGAACAAGAAACACAAGTAAGGGAGAAAGGCAAGGTGCAAAGCATACACAAGCAGTGTAACGACATATCAGTTACAATGTATGATTAAAAATACATCATTTCTCACAGTATGAATAGTGGTCCGTTGCTCCTACTATAGCCTCACGCCTCCAGGGTCATGGGTTCAATCTGCACCCCTGCTGTAATAAACAGTGACATTTTTACAGTAACATACTGTTTAAAATAGTACAATACTGTAGAAAAAATGCTTTCTGGGCAATATTTATGAGAACCTTGTCGATAAAATACTGTAATGTACTGTAATTCTGTACATGAACTGGAAAAAAATAAACTGTAGAATTTACTCAGATTGAATGATGTAACAATTTGCACTCACTTTTTTGGGTTGACTTTATACCCAATTCTAAGAAACATTTTAAATAAATAAAGCTATAGTCTACCCACTGTCACAGTACTATCCTATAAGATTTACTCAAATCAATATTTCAATATTAATATTAATTAATTTTAATATTAACATTAATTAATATTTCAAATCAATATTTGTACTCACTCGTTTGGGTAAATTGGGATATTACTTTTTATGAGTAAAGTAAACCCAAGTTTAGCAAATAACATACCTAATGTATTTAAAGGGCCCTTTTCAGCATTCAACGCAAAGTGATACCAGGTTTGAAACAAGGGTCTTTGCCAGCATGGCCTGATACAGTTTTCTGTCCCTTTGGGAGTAAAGGTCTTTGCTCAAGAGCTCATTAATATGGCTATTCTGCCAAGACTGGGCTTTTCTGCAGCTGTGGTATATTTCACCCACCGTCATGAAGGAAACTCTCCCAAATACTGATCTTGCAAGATGTTCTCTGTTGAGATAAAAAAAAAATGGAATAGCTGTGATTGCTCATGTAATGCTTTTTTGGGGTGATGTATTTGTTAATGTAAGGCCATTTTGATTACCCACACTTGGCCTTGTAGCCTTATATTTGCAGAAAAGAGCCTGAGCTGTATGTATATGTATATTTGCATAGCATGACATGGTACTGCCTTTGATTTAGTAGATTTTTAATTCACTGTTATGATGTTGAATAGGACAAGTGCATAAATCCCCAAATATATTGGCTACCACAGCTAAAACGGATCTTGGTGGGGTGTGTTGGTTCGTGCTCCATGGAGTGATCTTGGGTGGGAGGCTAAGATTGGATGTACATAGAATAAAAAACCTCAATGTCTTCTAACATCCCCACCATAAGAAAACACATTAAGTCCTGCTCATACTAATTCTGGTATCTAAACCATCAGCTTTCCAGGACTCTTTGGCAATTATACATCTCAAAACACACAAAGCCAACTGATACAGAGCAATCAGTTTAAACAACCAAAGGAATCCTGAAGTAAAACAAGCAATGATATGTGGTGGAGACTAATATCTGTGGCATTCCATTCTCAACTGCAGTGGGATTCTAAATATTATGTAAACATGGATATCCAAAAAGTAAACCTAATTAAAATCGAAATATTAAATGAGCAGAATGATTAAATTTGTTGTTCTATCCCAATGTAGGAATTATTAGCTCAAATAAATTTTAATATTCTCCACCAATATGTTTGAATTAATTAAAGTTTAATGAATTATTATTTAATGCTGATTATTAATCAATTGTTATGCCGAATGGTCGGCTCCTCCAAACTCAATTGCGGCATCCCTGTGAGTCTGTTAATGTGAGACTTAAATGGGATTCACTAATTACCAGTATCGCTTAGTAACCTGGGTTAGAAGGCTCGTCCAGCGAGCTGCATCACCAGGTAATGTACACGATTGGTAGCGAAGCTTCCCTCACGGCCAATGAGAGAGAGTCTCGCGATGTTTCAGGCGAGTTTGAGGTTCAGAGCGTGTAGCAAGATCACACAGAGGCAGGAACTTAGTGTGAGTACTCAATGACGGAGGCTGAAGTTGTGTAAAAGACATGCATTTATTCCTAACTAACACTACAACTAACATAAGACAGACATTACACCTAACACAAACAACAAACACGAAATAACAGAATAAAACAAACGATGTAATTATAAAAATGCAATGACCGGATTTAAATGAGTAACCTTAAATGGGAAATACTGTTCTGCAAAGCAAGCATAGTTTGTGGAAACACGACCCTAAAGTCTTATAGCAGGTTAAACAGAACAGCTTAAGTTGTTAGAATGAAAGGAAGTTGGTTTACTTGGTTGAAGAGTGGGGGGGGTCTTGGCAGTTGATGGCAGAGCTGCTGAGCTGATGGCACTCAGGAAGGCGCGGCGTTTGGAGCAGTGGAGTGGAGTCCCTTTAGATTCTCTCTCCTGGTGAAGCTTTGTCTTGGGTGCTGTTCTCTGTTCAGCTGGGCCTTCACCGGAGGGCTTCTTGTGGGCTTCTCTCCTCCGGGACTGATGTTCTCCTTCGGGCTGGCGGTTATTCTCTGCGCTGGCTGGCGGTTGTTCTGCTCGCCTTTGTTCTGAGGTGCCAGGATTTTATGCTGTAAAGTTCATGAATAGGGATGACCAGGAATTCGACTCCTGGCCCAATGGCTGGCCATCCATTTGGCGGGCTTTCGGAAGGGGGTCTGTATCAGTCCTTTTGAGATTTATGGCCCGACTGATTCTCCCTTTACTGATGATTTTCATTAAGCTGTTATAACTTTTGATACATCTACTTTTATGGTAATCACTGACCAGATTTGCAATCAGGGGTGATTAACAATCAGTTTGACACCAAACATGCCATACCAGCTTCACAGGTACATACCTCATACCCTCTGTATTAATTGATTAAACAATTAATTATTTTATCTATGTGACTGATTCACATCAGGATACAGGTGTTTTGGGTTGCACCTCAACAGATGTTACACTTTGTGCGGATATTACATCAAATATTCATATTACAAACAGCACATCTTATCCATAGATAGGCGTGGCCATTAGTTTGTGGTAATATCAATATAAGTTGCACATCTGGAAACAACATATTTTGTTTAGTGTGGCTTATGCCAATTCATCTTCTCCAGAATGGATAAGATACACCTTAATTCAGTTCTTTTAACATAGCATGGTAGAAACAAAGAAACTTGGTGACTGTCCACCAAGATCAGATAAGGACCACAAAGGAATGTTGGAAGAGAAGGGGGGGGTTTTAACAAAGTTAGGACACATTGGTTACACTAATTTTCCAGATTCTTCTGGTATACCATGAGAACATATATACAATGGTAGCTATACCTATCTATTTATTTAAATTTATATGTGTTCAAGTACAAAGGGGTAAAATAGGTGATACTCCGTGAACATGGTTATAAGGGTGGCACACAAAACACCAAGATTGTCTAAGGACACATACAAACATAACGTATCTGTAGATTGAGAC
The DNA here is from genome assembly GCF_048594095.1 of Paramormyrops kingsleyae. Taxonomy (NCBI): domain Eukaryota; kingdom Metazoa; phylum Chordata; class Actinopteri; order Osteoglossiformes; family Mormyridae; genus Paramormyrops; species Paramormyrops kingsleyae. The sequence continues at coordinate 22,594,479 of NC_132820.1, read as the reverse complement.
TAGTAGTCGTGAGTAAATTAATATACATTGTATACAAAAGCCAAACTTAAATGAAATTTCCTTTAGGGTGTTCGTCCGTTGGGTGAGTGAGATGTAAGGCAGAGTGTATGTGGAGGGGGGTTGTGTGCCAAGTCAAGGGCAATAAAAGTTGGAGTACTGGCCTCCCTTGTTATCTGTGTGTATGTGTTCGTGTGTGTAACCCCCCTTTGGTGCCTCTCGTACCAGGCTCGGCCTTGTCTCAGGCCACCTGGAATTTAGGCCCTGTGATATGTGCATGTGTGATCCTACATATCCCCCCTTTCGGCTGATGATGGCATTGCCATCATTCAGGCGACGGAAGTTGAAACAGGATCACCACCATGCAACGAGGCATTGTTGACATCCCATTGTTTGGCACTCTGGGTGGCACAGTGACAGGATGGACAGGGAGGAGGCTCAGGGGCTGGCGCCTGGCTTCTGGGACCGCGAGGAGTGGTGAATCCTATGTCGAACAGGGTGCCAACGGCTGCTGCAGCTCCCAGCAGGGTGCTCAGGAGCCTCTTGGGCCGTCGATTGGACTCAGCTTGGGTCTCGGTCGTTGGGTTACTGCTCCAATCTGTGGGTAGTGTCAGCGGCAGCATGATGCAGGGCCTCCTGAGTCCATCTGACACCTGTCCCACTAGTTTGGGGTCTCTCGGGCAGGTAATGGCTCAGTTGACATCGTCCGACGAATATTCTCTCTGTGTGGGTACAACAGTTGGTAATCACGAGACCGGGCTGTCCCCGGAAGACGGTGCCAGGCGGAGGCCCAGGGAACGCCGTGTCAGACTGGAGCCTCAGCCTCCTAGGCAGAGTAATGCTAATAGCGGGGGCAGCATCATCCTAGTAATAGGGGGTAGAAAATAAAGACCAGATTAGGAGTGAGGTGGTGAGTCGAGACTCTGAATGTTGTGCACACCGGTGCAAAAGAGAACAGGAGAAAGAAATAGTGGGCAACAATTCTTGGCCAGAGAACAATTGCAAAGAAACAAACGGGACAAAGAAAATTGCAAAACTGGATCCTCTTCAGTAATTTCCCGGGCACGCGTGAGCCACCCCAGGTCCTTACCAAAAACAACAACCAAAATAAAATGAAAAGCTATCAAAAGAAAGAAACAGATAAGTACAGCAAAAACTGAAAAGGTCACCCAGATATCAGTAGTCAGGCCCACCACCTTAATCTACCCTATCTGTGACCATCTTTCCTCCCCTTTCTCTTTGGTCTTTCTCCTTGGGAGTTTGGGGAGATTTCAGACTGAAAAGATGTCTTTCTTTTGGTTGGAATGTGGTTTATTCCAAGCTGCTGGCTTCATCTTGAGAAGACTGGTTGGTGGGTGTTTCAGGCTTTCTCTGGGCTTGGTATTTCTTGATTTGATTCCGATGAACCCGCTTGAGGCATGTTTCGTGGGTGCCTTTGTTGGTTCGGATTCGGTAAGCCACAGGTGACAGTTTGTCCACGATCTCATGTGGTCCCGACCAGCGTGGTAGAAGCTTCCTGGAAAGTCTTTGTGCTGAGTTTGGTTGCACAAACCTATAGTACCAGATTTTGTCTCCCACTTGGAGTTCATCTTGTGAGGTTTTCTGGTCATTGTAGGCTTTCCTGCCCTCTGCGGTTCTTTGCAGGTTTTGTTGGGCGAATGCAAAGGAAGCTCTCAAATGCTGGTGCAGGCTGTCCAGATATTGTTGTGTGGTGTAGGCTGTGATGAGATTGTTGTCACCAGGTTGGTAGAGCAGGTGGAGAGGGAGTGTCATTTGTCGTCCTGTCATCAGTTCGAAGGGGGACACTCCTGTGGACTTGTGGGGTGTGGCTCTGATTGCCATGAGCACCAGAGGCAATTTCACATCCCAATCTTTCTGATTGGATGCCACATATTTCTTGACCATACCGACGACGGTTCTACTTGGCCGGATGCCATAGGATGGTGGCTGATGTGGAACTGGGCTTTGATCCCCAACAGTTTCCAATTGTCCTGCATCACTTCGGCTGTGAAGTGGGTGCCTCGGTCTGAGTTGACTTTCAGTGGGAGGCCAAACCTGGAGAACACATGGTTTGTGAGCAGATATGCCGTTGTCTGGGCTGTGTCATTGGGTGCCGGGAGGCATTCTACCCACTGACAGGTGACTGTGAGGAAGTATTTGTTTCCGCGAGCTGATCTCGTCAGGGGTCCTACCCAGTCAATCTGTAGATCTGACCATGGGAAATTGATACCCCGTCGCTGCAGAGGGGCCTTGTGGTTTGGGTTTGCTGGTTGAAATTGGCAGCAGACCAGACATCCTTTCACATATTCTGTTACATCCTGTCGCATGTTAGGCCAGTAGGCTACTTGACTAAGTGTTTCGTAGGTTGTTTTGGCATTGCGGTGTCCTGCACAGGGTGCATCGTGGGCGTACAGTAGCATGACCCCCCTTTGTGCCTGAGGGACCACGAGCCGTGGTGAAGTGTGGGCATCAGGGACATCAAGAGGTACGCCCTCGGCAAGATGAAGAAAGGGTAAAGCCATCATCAGGTGATGGAGGTCAGGAAGGGATGCCTGATCAGTTGTGGAGATCGAGTTAGCAGAGAGGTCGCGGAGGTGATCGCAGACCTTGTTCAGCACAGCATCAGTGGGCTGGAGAGAGATGATGTCAGAGTTGGAGACCTGAAGGGAAAGTTCTAGCAGTGAGGCCTCTGGCATCGAGGTAGGTGCTTGGCTGTGGCTGCAGGTGACAACCTGGACGACATGGGTGGGTGGGAGGGAGCAAAACTCCCACGAGTCACCGTGCAGTGGTCCTGCTTTGGTGAGTGCATCCGTGTGGTCATCGTATGTCTTGTCCAGTCCTAGGAGTCTGGAATGACCGCTGACCTTCTTCCAATAGATCTGCGTGTTGCGTGCGGTAATCAGAGCATCGCACGTGTGCAGGAGGTCTTGGTGTTTGACTGGCTTGTTCCCTGATGTCTTGAAGCCATTTTGTGTCCAGTGAGGGAGATGGCACATGAAGCTGAGACGTGCATAGCTGAAGTCTTTGCAGATCAGCAGGTCCTTTACTTCACGTTCGGAGGCCATCTCCAGGGTTATTAAGATTGCTGCCAGCTCTGTGTACTGCGATGTGTGAGGACCAAGCTTGAGCTGTTGTGGTGGGACAGGGTCGTCATTGAGCCACAGAATGCCAGCTCCAGCTTTCAGGGTCCCCTGATGTTTGAATGAGCACCCATCTACATAAATGGTGATCATGTCTTGACAGACATTTTTCTCAAAGTAGTGGTGTCGCGACAGTTCCATTGGTGTGGGCGTGTCCAAAATGTTGGGTGCTGCTGGTCCCTCCTGAGAATAGCTGTGGCAGCTGGGTGACTGTACTGCGTCAGGCTGGGCAGTTATAGCATGGATTGTCAGGTGTTGGTTATCAGCAAGCTCCACGTGACATACAGTTCCTTTTGTCACTGGTGACTCTTCTACTTCCATGGTCATTACCACATCTGTGACTTCCATGCCTTGGGGCCACATGCCTTTCGTGATCTTGGGGCAGAAGGATTCCAAGGTAGGGTCCTGCCTGCACAGGAAGGAGTCATGATGCTGGTATGGGTCTCTTGTGTCAAGACACTGATCTCCTGCTGCGTTCTCTCCATGGTGTGGAGTGAGGTCCGAGGAGACAGCCAGGGTTTGACATTCCCATGTGGCTGTGTCAGGTGTCCACAGTGGCAGCGGTTCTCTAACTTGAGCCCAAATTTTCTGACGTTGGAAGTCTAACAATGGCTCGAACCGGTTCAGCAAATCTTTCCCAATGAGGAATGGAATGGACTCAAGTTGGGAAATGTATACAGGGTGCATTACATTCATGGGGCCGATGGACAAATTGAGGGGGATCGTGTGATCCATCCTGGTGCCCAAAGCTAAATACGCCTGCACGTCCAAAGAGCATTTCCTTGGCTGGAGGGTTTTGTTCTTCTGGGCTGCTAGGTGCTGCACCTGGTAGAAGAGACTGGCTGACATGAGGGTGATGTCTGCTGCAGTGTCGATGAGGGCCTCGAGGGTGAGAACATCTTCCAGGGTGATGGAGAGGTAGAATTTCTTGGCTACCCCCTTTCCATCAGGTCACCCAGAAGCTGTGGCACAGGGGCCTGGCCAGGAAATGGTGAGGCGTTGCCACAGTCAGATTGGTGCTCTGAGTCAAGGCACACAACCAGGACAGTGCTGCCGGGCACCGGCGGGGGCTCATCCCCTTGATCAAGCTCTGTGTTGGTGACGGCAACATCAGGTGCTCTTACTGGGCATGAGTCAGCAGCACTTTCTAATTGAGGTGGGACTTCTTCAGTTGTTCCAATATCTCTGGTAGGGAAGGCCGATGACTGTTGAGCGTCATTTGGGGCTGACCTCTGAGGGAGTTTGTAGGCATTGTCTGGTGTGGGTTCAGGTGAGGGTTGTGGGGTCCTGCGTGATTTGTGCTTCCGTCCTAGTCATTTTGGATCTTTCTTCCGAAAGTCCTCTTGACTCTTGAGGGGATGCTGAGTAAAGAAATCACGCAGCAACTGTAGTAGATTAGACTCCTCTTCTTCCTTGGTTCATCCAGGCCTCGAGTCTGGATTGTAACCTCTCCTTCTGTCTTGCCAGTTCTGTGGTGGATTCCGTCGGGAACTTGGGGGAGAGCTTGGCTTAGGAAGCTGGTTTCCCTGTCGGTCTCTCCACTTGTTCCATGGCTCCATTGGTCTTAGCTTACCCTTGTTAGGATAGCGCCGTGTCTCCCACCAGTCTGGCTGAGTCTTTGACTGCTGTGGGGGCGCACCAGGGTAACGCTCACTGTGGCTCAGTCCTCGGTCGTGGATTGGTGTTTGATGAGGAGGGTGGCCACCTTCCAACGCTAGGTTGGGATCTGTAGTGCCAAGGTTCAGCACTGCCGGAGCCTTGGTTGCCTTCTCAGCTGCTGCTCTTTGTTTGTGGTACGCCTTGATCGCCAGGTCTTGCAGTTGTTGACTTGTCATGGTGCGGGGACAAGCCATGAGCCCCAGGTAGTGGTTAATGGTTGGGTGGAGGTTCCGAAGGAAGAGAGCCTTGAAGTTCGCATCTTCTTCCATGTCTGGCTCATTTCTGGACCCAAAATATACCCGACGAAGGCGATTGTAGTAGGCTTGGGGAGCTTCTTGTCTGCTCTGTTTAACATCAAAGGCGACGGCGATACCTTGTTCTGACTCAGGATCAGCGAACTCTCGAATCAGGGCTTTGTGTAGCAGCTTGGAGTCTGCCTTGATTCGACTGGGCTGTCGATCCAGGAAGCTGCGGAGCTCCAGACTAGATGTGATCCTGATGAGGTAGACTCTGTCCTCATTGGTCACATTGTCCAGTCTTTGGAGGTGGAAGTCGATGTCCTGGAGGTAGGCGTGAATGTCGTGGCCTCCTCCGGGATTCGGGGTAAACGTGTTGATATTCTGAGCTACTTTATCAAGCTCCTTTGTGGTAACCCGGTGCTGGTGTAGCGCTCGCTTTGGTAGATCTGTTCCATCTGGGGTGTCTTCTCTGAGAGAGACCTTCCAGGCGATTGGTTCCTCAAGGTCCGGTGTTGGGCAAGGCGGTACCTTGTCCCAATGAGAGGTCCCTTGAGCGCGGTCTGAGTGCCTTGGGGGAGACAGCATTGTTGGAGAGGAAGTCGGTGCCATCACTGAATCGTAGGATGTTCCAAATTCTGACTTCACCTCATATGCTTGCTTCAGTCCCCGTCTCAGCTGGTCAATCTCTTCTGCGTCAGCCCAATGTTTCGTTCTGGCCTCGGTGAGCTGTTCTTGGGAGCTGATCAGTTGGTGATTCAGCTTGTGCAGGCGTCTCTGTGCCTCGGCCAGATGGTTTTCCAGGGCCTGGATCCAACCATCCTTTTTCTTGAGCTCCGCGTGGGCTCTGTCCAGCAGGGTGTCGGCCTGGTCCAGTCCGGCTTCGAGGTTTTCTCTGGTGGCTCTGGCTTGCTGTTTTTGCTGGTCAGCTTCAGCTCTGAGCTCTTCCAGGGCGTGTTGAAGCTTTTTGCTGGTGTGAGGCCTCTCGCCTTCTTCCGTCTCCTCCTCCTCATGGGGTGGAAAGCTTCTCTTTTGGAGTTCTTGCTTCAGGTTCCCAATGTGATGTTGGGCCTGGACTGCATCTCTCTGTGCCTCTGCCAGTAGTCGTTGGGTGTTTTCCTCCTGCTGTTGGAGTGCTTGCACCCTTTGCTGGAGACGGGACGTTCCCTCTTCATTCATCTTCAGCCTGGCTAGGAGTTTGTGTGCGAGGGAGCCGAGTATTTTGGTTAGCTCTTTACTCCCGCATTTCTGAGTGGGTGGCATGTCCATAAGTTCGGCAATGTCGTCCTCAATTTGGTCAGCTTCTTTGGACCATGTGAGATCGACATGACCGGGCGGCAAGTTGGGAGTCACATCTTCAGGCCAGATACCAAAGTCTTTCCACTGGTCCAGTGGGCTTTCCATGTGGGTCATTGTGACTCGGTCAACAGGAGGGTGGCCGCAGAAATCTGTTACTCAGGCTGGGTGTTGCCTAGGTGGGAGGCCTAACACCTAAATCTGGGCAAACCAATTAAACCAACAAAATAAAATAAAGTAGAACTGGGGCCTGTCAATGGGTAACTGGAAGGGTGTAGTGAACCACGGGAATAGTTACCCACGACAAAATAAACAAACAAAAATTGTTCCCTGGGAGAAGTTGTTGCAGGTTAGAACAGTGTGAGTTACTCTAGGGCCTGAGAGATGCCCTAGTGAGGGGGAAAGGATAAAGCCTTATCCTGGAAATTGCAGATCTGTGGCTATTGACAGTGTCAGAAGACCACAGGAGAAGTTGGGAACAGGAAATGAGAAATAACAGCTTCAAACCAATAGGACTGCATTCAAACGTAGCTTGCTGTTGCAGATCAGATTACCCCTGGGTTGGGCTCTGTTGTACAACTCCGCTTTGACCAGAAGGGGGACCACTAGCAGGTTCTGCTTTATTTGTCCCTATATGAGGTGTTGCGGTGTTAAGCTAGTCATGCAGTTAGAGAGGTTTGAACGCTATCAGGTGTCCCTTCTGTGTAGGGCACGTCCCACAAGCTCAATCCCAGCCAAGCAGGCCCAAGTCCAGCTCCCACTCCCCCGATCCCCAGCAATGTCAACTCGGAAGGGGGTGTTCTGTACGCACAAATGAGACAAGCCAGGTGGGGCTCAGCTTATCGGCTGCACTGCCTGAGACCTGACTCGACCAAGGCTGGCAAAATAGCCTTCAGGTGTCACCCACCCTAGTGAGAGTCCAAGCTAGGGCCGTTCTCAGAACTCACCCTAGACGAGGTCCTGCTCAAAAAGTTGTAGTGACTGCCTGAGGTACCTGTCAGCCTTGCCCTTAATGAGTCAGCGGGTGCAGCCGGGCTGGCGCGCTTTTGGGCGTCCAATTGCTGAGAACTCCCCTTCGGTTCTGACAAACTGTACGATCATAAGCAGTGACAGCAGAGCCACAGGCAAACTCAACCAACAGAGAGCGAATGGTAAGCACCCAGCACAGGAAAAGCTCAACCGATCACGTCCAAAACCTCAACGACTCCCTGATGTGATTGTATATGTAACTGGTTTACTGTTATTAATAATGGTTGAACTTCTATGCAAGTCTCCTTGTTGGGGGAGAGGGAGTGAATGAAAGCATAAAATGAAGTAAAACCTAAAATAAATCAAGAAGGTAAAACAGAAATCAAACCAAATTAATTGTTTCTTATTGTTTAATTGTAAACATCAATTAGTTATGCAGCAATAACCTAATTAGATGTTAATGTGTTGTGATCTAATCGATTTGGTCTGTGAAGTTGATTCCTGCATTCAGGCAAGAACCTGTGTGTCCAATTATGTGTGTTGGTATTACCGGTGTTGACCACTAGAGACCCAACTCAGATGTTGTTACACTACTATGGCTGACCACTAGAGACGCAATTTCGAAATGGAGTGGTAGTTCTATGCCTGACCACTAGAGGCGCACTTTTGAAATGGAGTGGTAGTTCTATGCCTGACCACTAGAGGCGCAATTTCGAAATGGAGTGGTAGTCCAATGCCTGACCACTAGAGGCGCAATTTCGAAATGGAGTGGTAGTTCAATGTCTGACCACTAGAGGCGCAATTTCGAAATGGAGTGGTAGTCCAATGCCTGACCACTAGAGGCGGAATTTCGAAATGGCGTGGTAGTTCTATGCCTGACCACTAGAGGCTCAATTTCGAAATGGAGTGGTAGTCCAATGCCTGACCACTAGAGGCGCAATTTCGAAATGGAGTGGTAGTCCAATGCCTGACCACTAGAGGCTCAATGGGACGTTGCTCCCTTTGTGGGGGGGGTCCCAGGTACGTGAGCCTAAGGGGTGGGGTCACTGGTGACCCAGGAGAAAAAAACAAATGGCGTCAGGCAGGCCTTCAGGGCTCTGACCTTTAAGTGGTTAGAGTGGCGTTCGCTGACTGCACTCGTAACCAAGACGGTTGCTAGGCGATTGCCGACGCTAGATGAGTGACATACACTTTTAACGTACGCACACGCCGCTTGCGGCTAACTTCTGTGTCTTGCGCAGTTTAAAACCCCTCAAAACAATTGCTGAAACGAGACAGCGCTCGCGTTACGGCGACGGATCTAAATAGCGAGTTCACTATATCTCGTCACAAATGGTGCTTAAATCCCCAGAGATTGGCTGAAAAGGGTGGGAGGACTGCCCTATAATAATCACTGAATAGCCCTAGTCCTCCAGCTGCAACAGTCAGGGTTCGAATTACGGGGGAGCTAAGGGGAGCTCGGCTCCCCTGAAAAGGACCTGGGCTCCCCTGAAAGCCTACTTTGAGACATTTAGGGGGAGCTCTAAAACACTTTTACATTTTTTGTGTCGCATATAGATTTTGATTTTCTGTACATTAAGGTTCCTGAAATAAATGATGATATTAAAAATGTGTCAATGTTGTGTGTTTATTTGCTCATTACATTACTATTTCCGAACACTATTTTCCGCTGTCTCCTGCTGTGACCATCCATGCGTGGCGGCGCTGCACTGAAATTACCGTATTTTTCGGACCATAAGACGCACTTTTTCCCCCCAGAAGTGGGTGGAAAAAGTCCCCTGCGTCTTATGGTCCGAATATTGCTCTGCTCACGTGCTTTAACCTTCTGGGTTCGAGTGCATTGTACAGCGTACTTTTCGCGTCTATTTCAGTTTATATCTCACTGAAATCTTAATGTAGAATAATGAAAAAACGCTGGCTTCTGTCTTTTCAAAATTACGTTAAATAAAAAAATACATAAAAAAAATCAAACCATGTCACCTTACTTTGTTTTACCTGCATCGGGGGCGTGTAGTACCGCTGTCACCCGAAGATCGCTATTCACATTCTAAATAGCCGCATTAGCGCGTATTCAAATCGCATTCGCATGGTAATTTGCTGAACAACGCAGCGGTGAAACGCGATCTAGATACATCCCCATCAGCGCCATAAAAGGGGGGAGGGATGTGGCCAGGTAAGGATGGTTGACATAAAATATTTTAGGACACTATTTGGTTCAGAATTTTTTTTTCTTCATTTCCCTCCTCTAAAACTAGGTGCGTCTTATGGTCAGGTGCGTCTTATGGTCCAAAAATTACGGTACTACGTTTACGTCACCACTTGAACTTCTCACTGAGTTGGTATTTGAATGTTAGCTTAACTTCAAGTTCAAAACATACTTTATTCGTTTTTTGGAACACTCTGTGGATACTAATAAGAATGTCAAAAAGAAAGCAGCCAAACCTCAGTCAATTTGGATTTACAAAACAAACGAAGAGGAGTGATGACAGTGCAACAGCTACAACTAGCTTGCCGGTGTTACCGCCGCTGCCGCCGCTAAAAGTTGCTGCTAGTGACAGCACCAGCACCGAGGACAGCGAGACTTTGGCGCCAGAAACCACCGCTGCGACCTGCAGCGGACCAGGCGATCATGCAACACCTTTCAACTGGACAACAAAGCAATGGAGTGAGTGGAGAATCAGGAATACATGGCTCTACTCCAAAAATCAGAAGTTAGGATGTACAGTATGCATGGAGGCAAAAAGCCTGCTGCTCGCCGAAAGAGCAACGGGAGTACATCTGTCAGAGGAATGGATGAATGGAGAGGTCAGCAGCGAGTCACAGAATAACCTGCGGAAAAAGATTTACAAGCATCGGGACAGTCACCGACCCTCAACATCCTGGGTTACAGGACGGAAAGCAAAGACAGAAGACCCCAGGCCTCTGTGGTCACTTCTGATTTAAGGTAAGAATCATGGAATTACTTACTTGATCTGTGCGTTTGTGAGGATTGGCCCTAATCCTATTTAATATTGATGTATTTTTTTATGATTGTTATGTGAGTTATTCTGTTTTCATCATGATTTGCATGATGTAGGCCTAAGCGCGGTTGATTCAGAACCGTGGACAGAGCTGTTTGCCCTAACACTGACAACACTGACTGACGCTTGCGTTTTGAAGTAAACGGTTTACTAAGTAAACAATAGGTTTACTGTAAACCTATTGTTTTAAATGCCCGAACATGCACCAAAAGCGTTAAAGTCAGTCAGGGAGGATCGGTAAATACGGCTCCCCCGAAAGCCACTTTGTAATTCGAACCCTGGCAACAGTATTATAATGCTACAGGCAGTGTTTCTTAAAAGGATGTACACTATATTGCCAAATGTAATGGGACACCCCTCCAAATAATTGAATTCAGGTGTTCCAATCACTTCCATAGGTACAGGTGTATAAAATCAAATACCTAGGCATGCAGACTGCTTCTACAAACATTTGCAAAAGAATGGGTGACTCATAGGAGCTCAGTGAATTCAAGCGTGGTACCGTGATAGGATGCTACCTGTGCAATAACTCCATTGGTGAAATTTCCTCGCTACTAACTGTTCCATGGTCAACTGTGGTAGGACACGTAAAATCACAGAGCGGGGACAACGCATGCTGAGGTGCACAGTGTGCAGAAGAGAGAAGACAAGAGAGGAACCAAAAACTCCCAAGTAAGGAGGAAAAAACCTCTGGGGGTCCAAAGTCGACTGGCTGCCCCCCCCCCGGGCCCTAACATTAATGTATACAGGACAGAGTGGACGTGCTTGCTAAATGCTGGGTATAAGATGTGACGACTACAGTAGTACTTAGCAATACGATGTTGTAGTATTTGTCTGAATCTCAAATGCCACCAATGCATAGTCCAAAATAGCAGAGTTTAGTGGAAGAATTTTCAAAATTCCATAGAAATACCATAATAAAAACCAAATCTAGAGTGTGGTCAAACAGATGAGTAGGCCCTACGACATTCTGCATAAAGCCAACAGAATCAAGTTTGGAGACTTTCCTGAGAGGATCGCTATAATTCTCCATATGGATATTAATTGATGTGCATGCATGTGAATAGCCGTCAATATTTGATGGGTCGGATGAAATATCAGAACAGCTGTTTCAGATTTAGTATCAGAATATAGGGTAGCACAAAATTATGGGCAGGTGTTTCAGATTTAGATCCATTATGTAGTTCACTGGTTGCGCATACACAAACCCTCCAGGTAAAATGTTCTGCTGGGTAGGAATTTTATTTTTTTTTCCGAACACCACTCCCACCCATTTTATCAATATTTCCCGATAAAATTGGCCAAGCGGGGGTTTGAACAAAAATATGATGCCATATATCACCATAATACTGCCTAAGGCTAGCCAGCACCCTCCCCCCCTTATCTTTTTCAGCGTCCAAGTTGCTTAAGGTAGGGTGTCTGTGCAAAGCTTACCCAAGTCGAAGAGTCCATCCGTCACTGGCAGAATCCTGTTATCTAATGTATGATATATGTCATTTATGAATAAGTGGGGTTATGCTTCAAAATTAAACTTGAGTCGTCATTTGTTTTTCTACAAAGCCATAGTATTTTGTAAGATTTAGTATAACCAAGGGTTGAACTTAAGAATTTTAGCTACTAGCTAACTGGGCTATTTCAGTAAAAATGTAGTACAACATGTAGTTTTTACTAGTTAGTGGAGTAGTGTTCATTTTATTTGTCTCAGGTAAATACCAGGAACAGGTGTGGCTCATCAGAAGCCAAGTGGGATAGAAAACCTACTGGATAGTAGCTCTCCAGGACCGGAGTTGGAGACCCCTGGGCTATACTGACCCACTGTGATATCATACTATGCCCAGTATCCTGAACAAGAATGCTAGTTCCTTAATTCAAAAGACAAAGAAGTTTTTAAAATTGCTGAAAGTGAAGCGGTTTTTAATGAGATACATTGGTAACATTTTTACACTCGCATCTAAAATTAAATAAAATTCAATTAAAAACAGTGAATATAAATAGATAACATAATTAAGCATAACATTAGGCCTAAGAATTATAGCGGCAAAGAATTTTAAGAGTATGGATATATTTAAAAGGAAAACATGACAATAGGAATGTATAGTGCCCTACGCATCTCTGTTATAACTGCATCCACAAGCTAACAAAAAAGCTTTTCAGGTACATTTTATACCATGTTTTTAACGTGTGACAGTGTAAGTCATTTACTCATTTATTTGCTGTTCCCTGATGTTTTTATCACACGAGTGCTTCAAAGTGGAAAACTGAGCAAAATTATCAAATTGTTAACAGAAAACAGGTTCACACCTGCAAACACGTTCAATATTTACATCCGTTCAATAGCCGATATTCACATAGCAAAAGTAGTACATGAAAACAACGTATTAAATTTTTTTTTTTTTACATAGGTTATTTTACATACGTATGTGCTGTTAATTGCTTGTATGTACTGATGCATAATTTGCATTGTTGTAAATCTTCAGGTATTGTGATTTTAGAGATTGTAGTGAAATTGCAGCTTTGTCACAAAAACGAACAGCAGAACAGATCAAAATGTGAGTGACAGATGAGCGTAGAGAGCGGAAGTGTAAGACCAACTGTGTCTTTGAGTAAATACATAGACAGCTGTCAGCATATGCATAACTGAGTACTCTGAGTACTCAGTAAGTACATCCCAATAACTTCTCAGGCTTCTGACTTATCCTTCTGCTTCTTGCTCTTCTTAAGGAAGGATGGTGCCTTGAATTTCTTTTTCTTCTTGGAAGGGGATTTGGAGGGGGAGCCCTCTGGGGTGGGGCCAGTGGGCTTGGAGGGAGGCGCGGCTGGGGGTGCTGTGGGTGGGGCAGGCGATGTCTCGTTGGTGGACAGAGCCTTCATGCTCTTCTCCAGTTCCTCCTGCCTCTGGTCCTCCTCCTTGCCATTCTCCAGCGGGGTCTTAGATGACTCCGTGGTTTTATTCAGGTTCACCTCATCTGGTAGCGTGTGATGCAAAAGAAATGAACAAAATCTCCTTGCATACAAGCCCCTTACCATCCACTCAGTGTCTTAGTCTGCAGTTCTCATTATAAGGTTCTGAACAGTCAATGGTTTCTCACTAGTGACACAAGACTAATGAGAACCAGGGGGCTTTTCTACCTGTCAGTACATCAGGACACACAGAAACAGACAGACAGAAGAGAGGTATACAGCTGTGGAGACAGGTGAACAGCTGGTTATGCCAACACTGACAGCATGGACCTGGCAGTTAGTGAGACACAGAACAGTGATCCAGAAAAAGATCAATATAAGATGTAAAAAGACAAAAATTCACATGCTGACCATTTTAAGAGTAGTCTTAATGCCTAATGAGCATTTTCCCTCTTAAACTGCCATTTGACTGTGAAATACGGCTTTCACATCTCCTGATGGCTTAATGCAGTGGTTCCCAAACTGGGGGAGCGCTCCCCTAGGGGGGCGCAGAGGTATTGGGGGGGGGGGTACCAATGGGATAGCCTCAGGGGCAAAATAATCTCTTCACAGACTGGACGATTAAACAAATAAAGCAACGCAACATTACAGTAAATAACAATATATAAACCATTAACTTACGTGTACTATTAGAGCATTTATGTAATTTATTTAAACTTTATTTTACCAGGTAAATTAACTGAAAACCAGTTCTCACTGCTTTACGTGATTTTCGGGAGAAATAGCAGATAATGCATCGGAACTTCCTGGGACACAAACGTCACGTTCTTCAGCCAATAAGGGCAAAGTTGTGTCGTCACGGAGGCAGTTCCAGTTTGTTCAGCCGGCTGAGAGGTGCTGTACCATCTGTCTTAAGTCGTCTTGCTCTTGCAAGGTTTTTGCACCATGTGACATGGTGACGCGTGACGATGTTTTGCAGCACCGGACAATAAAATCTAACCATATCATGAAAAATGAGGTTTAAAATTTTCTACATGAAGTGCAGGGAGACTATCAAATTAATGGGTATGATTTAGTGTTGTTTTGTGCTTTGGTATAGGCTGAAACCTGCGGTTATCATTAAAAACAAAATGTGGTAAATGTAAGACAAACTTTAATTTGTGTACGCCGATGAATATTAACAGGAATGTTAAATCTGCATTTGCATAATTTCAAACTTATGCTGGACTTTTATTTTTAATTGATTGCTCTTTTTTCTCCCACAGTGGTGAAATTGCACCATTTGTATTTTGTAATTGCATTTGTTTCGCTCAATTAGAAAAGGGAGTTGTATTTCAAATAAAGTTTGAATGCGGAGGGGGGCTCAATAATGTTCCTATCTAGAAAAGGGGGGCCCTGCAGAGAAAGTTTGGGCACCACTGGCTTAATGTATGATTGTTAAAATGGATCTGTATCCATTTGGTTTGCTGTGTGCCTCATATTTGCATAATATTAAAAATGCTAATTTCCAAAAGACTGGGTATACACCAATAACAGTATGACTATATAAGCAATAAGCCAATTATCTGCATGCTTTCACTATGAGCCACTATGAGATACAAGGAGCCTCAAATGCACAGACTTGATAGAATGATTTTTGCTCTTTCTTGCAGACATCTTACAGTCCAGCTACATTTCCTTTCTTTGCATGCATGCAGTTCCTCTGTAGGGATCCTCTGTTGCCTGATCTCCTAAGCCTGAGAGTGAGGGGAAAACGGCCAAACACAGCAGAACAGTGATGCTGACCCAACAGGTGATGCAACAGCCTTTTTGCATGCTGGGTCTCACCTGACAAAGGAGGGTTAGTGGGGGAGGGTGTTAGAGTGGAAAATGTATTACTTTTATCATATTAAGTATGTGTGTTAGCAATATGTAATATATATGTATCAGCCCCTGCGTCTAGAGACAGGGCAGAACAAAGTGGTCCCTAGACGCCGAGGGATGAGAGAACAGGAACTATAACTCTGGGTGGGGAATAGGCTTGTCAACATGGCCAAGGAGGCCTACCCTGGGTTGTGTAGCGTTTCCTGATAAACCTTTGTCTGTAAAGGTACTAGCAGTATTAACAGTTTAAACTACGCCCCATGTAAGCCCCTCCCGCCAAGTATAAATAAAGAAGCCAAGGGACTGCCCGGTGTGACACTGAACTGAGGCGCAGATACTGTCTGTTGCATCTAAGTGAGTGGGCACCCTTGCGCAAGTAAAAGATAAGAAGTGTGCTGTCTCTTTAAGTCCTGAGTCCCAGAAGTGCATGTGTGGAGTGGCAAGCGACAGCGCTTCCTCCACATAGGTGAGGGTGAGAGGGGGTCAAAGCTACGGCGCTTTCCTCCAGCTCCCCAACATAAAACTTGGTCCTTCGAGCCGGATCCGAGAGGAAACCAGAAGACGCCGACCAGTCCGCCGACGAACAACACCGAAAACTGTCGACAGTCTCACTCACAGAGAGTGTGTGAAAGACCTGTGACGTGAATTCGTCTACAGGCCGGTGGTTAGGACCGTTCCCGACGGCTGGGGCGACGTCTGATGGGCCTCCGGACAAGAACTAGAAGCACTTCGCGAAAGGATCAGGTGAGAAGCACGACGCTGCAGCGTGAATGAGAACAGACGTGTATTAAGAGACTAGTAGAAGGTCTGCACGTCTGGCCTGGGTGCAACAACATACTGGTGACCAAGGGAGAAAGGACGGGTTTCACCCCTGAAAACTGATACCGCTGTCTCCATAGGAGACAGTAGAAGGCCGTGTCAGTGTCCTCCTGAGGTCTCATGCCAGGGACTTGCACCTAGGGGTTGTTGTTTTTTGTAGAAAAATGGGACAGAGTCAGAGCAAAGTAGAATTGGCGGGAGACGAGAAATTTATGGAAGCATACAAAGTAGGAGCAGGAGTTGTGAGTAATCGGAAATGGCAGAAAAGATATAAATTTCCTGGAAATCTGAATACAGGGGACATTCTAAAACTGCAGACCGAGTTAAAATTAGATATATTGGCCTGTTGCCGTTCAGAGAAAGATAAAATACAGAAAAAGAGAGAATACATGCTGTCTGAAGCTTGGTTAGAGCAAAGCAAACTCCGAGATAAAGCGAGGAAGGAGAAACAGAAAAATAAAAAAGAGAAGTTACAAGCAGCATTGGTTAAAATAGATGAGGAGACATCGCCCACTGCTCCCCCGCATGTGCCTGTGGCTGCGCCACTAGGGCCACAGCCACCACCTTATCATAATCAAACTGAGCCTGCACCCTTGCAAGCGGCTCAGGGAACGGAGGGAGAGAGACCAAGGTTACATGAAACCAGGGCGACAGATCCACAACTGAAAAAACGTATAAACCCTGAAAATCGGAGAGTTCAGTGGCATGCAATAGAATTAGATGAGGAAGATGAGTTCCTCGCCCCGATGGTGGAAGTGGCTAATCCAAGAATAGCCCTGGATGATGGCATAGCCCCACCAGCCACCATATTAGTTTACCGCCCATGGACAGCAGAAGATAGAGCAGCCGCCCTGAAAGGCATCCCTGCCGTAGAGGACGGTGTGCCTGAGTTCTGGACAGCTATGACGGAACTACAGGCCAGCTCTCACCTTAATGGGAGAGAATTATTCCGCTGTTTTAGACAGGTCCTAAATCACAAATGGGAAGACTTGGGACAGTTTGTGAGCTGCGCATCACACCCAAAACTTAAATATACGACGCAGCCAGGGACAGAGTGGAGCTATAACGAAACACAAAACATATGGAGATTCCCTTTGGGATGGCGAGTGCCTGTGACCCCTGTCACACACATGGAAGACCCAGCCTGATTGATAGCTACGGTTGAGAGCCCAGAGCTGTCAGTAATACCTAAAGGGCTGTGGTCTTCCTCCCCCACTGATGTAGGGCTAGTAAAAGACTTCCCACCATATAAGGTACAGATACGAACACAACAAGAACCGATAGTGAGACAATATCCATTGAAACCCGAAGCTGAAGCCGGAATAGCACCGGTGATACAGGACATGTTGGGGTCAGGGATCTTGAGAGAGGCACCTGAGGCTACTTGCAACACCCCCATATTCCCAGTGCAGAAAGGTCAAACGGGAAAGTGGAGGATGGTGCAAGATTTAAGGCCAATAAATAACATAGTTCAGCATGCGGCACCAGATGTGCCCAATCCACATTTACTGCTTAACTCCCTTACGGGAGACAAGAAGTGGTTCTCAGTGATAGATTTGAGTAATGCCTTTTTCTCAGTGCCACTACACGAGGACTCGCAACATTTATTCGGGTTCACCTACAAAGGGAAGAAATATACTTACACTAGATTACCGCAAGGTTTTTCTGAAAGCCCACACGTGTACACAATGGCCCTCCGCTTCTCTATGCAAACGTGCCCAGTGCTGGAACACAGCCAAGTATTGTTGTACGTGGATGATATCCTAGTTGCAGCCGATACTAAGGAACATTGCCGGCAGACGACCTTGGCTGTGCTCCAACATTTGTACAAGACAGGACATAAGGCCTCGAAAGAAAAGCTACAATATTGCCAGAAGAAGGTCATATATTTAGGTCATTATCTTACGGGGGAAGGGAAGGCGCTGCTAGAGACCCGCAAACAAGCGATTAGAGAAGCGCCTAAACCAAGGACAAAGCAGCAAATGATGTCCTTCCTGGGACTGTGCAATTACTGTAGGGAATGGTTACCAGATTATGCCGCCTTAGCACAGCCTTTGCAGGAGTTAATATATGGGAAGGAGATGACACTAAAAGACCAAATAAAATGGACCGCCAAGGGAGAGGCAGCATTCGTAGAATTGAAACATATGCTACAAACAGATATAGTATTGGCCCTGCCAAACTATGACTTGCCTTTCATGCTATGCGTAGATGCACAAGAAGGGTATATGAAAGCTGTTTTGACACAACCGTTTGGAACCAAACACAGACCATTAGCGTTCTACTCTAAAAGACTAGACGCTGTGGCAGCAGGGTTTCCAGGCTGTCTGCAAGCATGTGCAGCAGCAGCAGAAGCAGTGAGAATATCAGCAGAACTAGTGTTATGCCACCCCCTGACCCTGAAAGTACCACATGCCGTATCGCTGATATTGCTCCAGACACCACTACCCTTCTTAACGCACGCTAGACACCTGACCCTGGTCTCACTTCTGCTTTCACAGCCTAATATAACCTTGCAGAGGTGTGGACCATTAAACCCCAGCACCCTCCTGCCGTCTCAGGCAGAGGGAGATGCGCATTCATGTAAAACCATAATAGAAGAACAAACAAAACCCCGAGCTGACATCTCTCAAACGCCCATACCCCAGACTACAGTCCTGTTCGTGGACGGGTCTGCATCTAAAGATCAGTATGGAAAAAACAGAGTAGGGTATGCAGTAGTAACCCAAGACAAAGTGATAGAAGCAAAGGCGTTGCCGCCGACCTGTTCAGCACAAGCTGCAGAACTGTATGCCGTCATCCGAGCCTGTGAAATACATGAGGGGAAAGAAATTACGATATACACAGACAGTCAGTACGTTTTCTCAGCAGTGCATCATCATGCAGCTGTGTGGAAAACGAGAGGATTCAAGACGTCCCAAGGGACCACATTAACTCATTCGGCATTACTACTAAGACTGTTAGAAGTCGTGCAGAAACCAAAACTACTAGCACTCTGCAAATGCAAAGCGCATCAGGCCAATGAAACTGAGGAAGCGAAAGGGAATGCTTTCGCTGATCAAACGGCTAAGGAAGCAGCCCAAAGCGCACCGCTCGAAGAGAGCGATGGGCTCTTCCTCATAGAAACTAATGTACTACGAGATGCGCAGCAGTCTGCTCCAAAGGCAGAAAAGCAGAGATGGACAAAAAGGGGGGCACAAGAAAAAGATAATGTGTATGAAATAGAAGGGAAACCAATCCTCCCTCGAAGTCTGTATAAAACAGCAGCTTTAGTGAGCCATGGGAAGACCCATGTCTCAACAGGAGGGATGGTACATATAATACAACAACACTTTTACACAATAAATTTTTCTGATTTTGCAAAAAACTATTGCAGAGCGTGCATGATTTGCTGTAAACATAATGCACAAGGGAACATGAGACCTAAGCGAGGCCAGTTCCCCATGCCGGAGCAGCCGTTTCAAGCAATACACATGGATTTCATAGAATTGACGTGGTCACAAGGTGCAAAATACTGTTTGGTAATAATAGACACCTTTTCAAAGTGGGTAGAAATATACCCAGCAAAACGCTGTGATGCAATCACAGTAGCTAAATGCTTAGTGGGACAATTCTTTCCGACATATGGAATCCCCGAAATAATACGATCAGACAACGGCTCACATTTTGTAAATAAAGTACTAGACTTATGCTCACAAGCACTAGGATTTACACTAAAAAATCATTGCGCATACCACCCCCAGAGTGCAGGTCTAGTGGAGCGAACTAATGGAACAATAAAAAATAGGCTAAAGAAAACCATGGAAGAAACAGGCAGACCATGGCCAGAATGTTTGTCACTAGTGAAACTATGGATGCGTATCACGCCTGCGGTCAGTGGACTGACCCCCTTTGAAATAGTATACGGGAGACCGTTTCCGTTGATAGGGGAAACCACTGACGTAGGGAAGGCGGGACATGAGCAAACGCTTGCCGATTGGATGAGCAGACTGCTCGCTAAACAAAGCGCTCAACATCCTAGTAATTTGCCAGAAGCATCTGTGTCTGTGTTACAGGATTCCGTGAAGCCTGGCGATTGGATACTGATTAAAGTCCTACAGCGTAAGGATTGGACTACGCCCCGGTGGGACGGACCATATCAAGTACTCCTGACAACACCCACCGCACTGAAGATTGCGGAAAGACCGTCGTGGATTCACAAAAGTCACTGTAAGCTCATAAAGCCCTTGCCAGACGCCTCACTCGCGGAGTAGCAGTGGAAGTCCGCTACAAAGGCACGAAATACAATAGGTTTTCGCTGTCTCAACCCGGTGAAGAAACCAACTGAACTGCACTCCTTTAGGATGGCTCTGACAGGGTGTTCTTGGTGGGCTAAAAGTCTGTTTGGAGGTCTTTTCGTTATACTAATTATACTGATATTACAATTTGGAGATGAGAATGTGGATGTAGGGAAAAAGTGGACCCCGGATGGGATTCACCTCACCCGTATAAACGGAGATGTACAACATCCGTTCCTACAGAATTACTGGTACAGATATGTACATGACGCTGTGAAACAAAAGAATCTGTCTAACTGTTATGTTTGCTCTGTCATGCCACACCACAGTGAAGGCCCAACTTTAACCGGGAAACCTATGAACAGATCCCAGGCTAAATGTGCTTCCTCATTCGGAGGCGTCGGATACCAGCACACAGGTATTAAAATAAATGACACAAACCCATATGCCCCAGGGATCGACAATAATACTTGTGATCGACTATTTTGGATTGACTTTAAGGTCACCAAGTCCAATAGTTCATTCCCGTTCCCGGTCCTTATGAATAAAGACCCGAGAACATTCAACCATACTATGTGCTATGACCAAATGAATGGCACAAACCCCCTAGGTAACACTACAAACTGTGATCAAATTGCTGTTTCAGGTGAAGGAGCACCAGTCAACATGTCAGGCCCCAGCAATGGGTCCTATTGGGTGCAAGGCGTAGCCTGGTTGTGTGGTAGCCGTGCTTATTTTGTGTTACCACCCGGCTGGTACGGAGTTTGTGCACCCATTTATGTTTCAGATCACACCTATGTAATAAGCGCCGAGGACACAACTAAACGACGTAAACGCAGCACGGAAGAAACCGTGAAACAACATGATAGCGTGTGGGGAACAGATGTCCCCGACGATCAAAAGTTGTGGTCCGAAGGGAAGAAAGTAATGCTTGCCTTGTTTCCACAAGTAGGAGTAGGAAAACTACTGCTCCGCGTAGAAACTCTGACCTACAGATTAGGTTTGTTCATGAATGCTTCCATAATAATAGAGCAGCAACAAAATAAAGAATTGGATATAACCCGGCAGATGGTGATACAGAATAGAATGGCACTAGATCTCCTCACTGCGGCGCAGGGAGGGGTGTGTGTATTACTGAATCAAACCTGCTGTACTTATATTCCTGACAATGTACATTCTTCCAACATGACGAATGCCTTGCAAAAGCTGAAAGATCTACGGACGGTGATGACCGAAGAAAAGAGCCAGCAAGGGTTCTCTTGGTTGTCCTGGTTCACCACCGGAGCATGGTGGACCATTCTGATGAAAATATGTGCACCATTTCTGATGTTTTTTATACTATTTTTCTGCTGTTGTATCACTGTGATTCCATGTTTGAAAATGCTGATTAATTCTGCTCTACATTCCGCGTTTCGAGCTCAAGACAATATGTTGTTGTCCCTTACCGACAATATGGAGATGGAAGAAGAGCCCGGAGAGGTGTAACTCACAATGACGGACGGTCCGAAAACCTAAAGGGCGTGGACCACTCCTGAAGCTCGAGGAGACCCTCAGTGTGATTCTGCTTTCTTACAATTAACATGATAAACAGGAGGGACTGTTAGAGTGGAAAATGTATTACTTTTATCATATTAAGTATGTGTGTTAGCAATATGTAATATATATGTATCAGCCCCTGCGTCTAGAGACAGGGCAGAACAAAGTGGTCCCTAGACGCCGAGGGATGAGAGAACAGGAACTATAACTCTGGGTGGGGAATAGGCTTGTCAACATGGCCAAGGAGGCCTACCCTGGGTTGTGTAGCGTTTCCTGATAAACCTTTGTCTGTAAAGGTACTAGCAGTATTAACAGTTTAAACTACGCCCCATGTAAGCCCCTCCCGCCAAGTATAAATAAAGAAGCCAAGGGACTGCCCGGTGTGACACTGAACTGAGGCGCAGATACTGTCTGTTGCATCTAAGTGAGTGGGCACCCTTGCGCAAGTAAAAGATAAGAAGTGTGCTGTCTCTTTAAGTCCTGAGTCCCAGAAGTGCATGTGTGGAGTGGCAAGCGACAGCGCTTCCTCCACATAGGTGAGGGTGAGAGGGGGTCAAAGCTACGGCACTTTCCTCCAGCTCCCCAACAGAGGGGCACTTTTCTGGGGAGGAGGCAGGGGGGGTCCCCTTCTCATTCACCAGCTCCTCCCCACCTGACACAGAGTCAAGGAGAGAGATACATATAAAATCCCCATGTGCATGGAGCTGGGTAGGAAAGTGAGGGGGTGCAAGTGGAAAGTGAAAGGAATAATGTTTAGACTTTGTAAGTGATGATTAAGGGTGGGGGGTGGCACGGCGGGGCAGTGCTTAGTACTGTCGCCTCACACCTCCAGGACCATCACGGCTCCATATGTGTGGAGTTTGCATGATCTGCCTGTGTCATCGTGGGGTTTCCTCCAGGTACACCAGTCCCCCCCCCCCACAGTCCGCAAACATGCAGTGTGTGTGAGTGAGAGTGTGCCTTATCTTGGGTTGTCCCCTGCCTTGCATCCACAGCCTCTGGGATAGGCTGCAGACCCCCCCCCCCCCAACACTGAACAGGACAAGCAGTTTCAGTAAATGGACGGATGTATTAGAGGCAGGTGGGGGTTAGTTTTACTCTAATCAAATTCAGAACAGATTTGAATTAAACACCCTTGGGCTCCTCATGCTGCATGTACTTAAAAGGGAATTCCTTCAAAGAAAGTCACACTAGCCCTACAAACCTGGAAGAAATTGGATTACACACCCAGCTGTTTCCCGAAAAAAAAAAACGCTATTCCTCGACATCAGCAGGAGATGCTTCTATTCAGATATTTGATATGTGATATTCACTGTGAATTAATGCCCCTGTTCTACCTTTACCATCACTAATCCTCAGTGTCTCAGGAAATGGTTACTTGGAGTGAACTGAGGAACATATGATAATGGTTGGTTTAAAGGTGTCCAATAGCAAACACCAGGAATACGAAACTACAGAATGTAGCTGGAATTCCCCTTTAAGGCACAATGGGACTCCAGATCCGTGTGAGTAGTGTTTTACTGAGGCCCTAATGCAGTATGTCAGTGTGTAGTTATACTATGGGACATTTGTTGGCCTAACCATCTTGCTCACACTGGATAGTGCATGATGGGTCAATAAAAATGACAGACTTTTGCTAGCAGGCAGACATGGACAGTAAAACACTGTCTTTCATCAGTGCGAACACGACAGGGTTCTGGGTTCGGTTAACGTACCGTCCTCCACGCCGGATTGTTGCTTCCTCTCAACCTCCTGCTTGTACTCCTCCAGCTCTTTATCGGTGAGCTCGTTAACCACGGCGGGTCTCAAGCACTGGAGACTCCCAAATTCTAAATATAACACACACACTTGGCTCACAGCGCAAAGCGGTGTTAAACTTGCTTTGTCTAAAGCAGGCACACACATACGAGAAAGATCCTGATAGGTAGCTAAGCTATCGGTCTTATCTCAGGGAGTAC
Source organism: Paramormyrops kingsleyae (assembly GCF_048594095.1). Taxonomy (NCBI): domain Eukaryota; kingdom Metazoa; phylum Chordata; class Actinopteri; order Osteoglossiformes; family Mormyridae; genus Paramormyrops; species Paramormyrops kingsleyae. The sequence continues at coordinate 22,570,808 of NC_132820.1, read as the reverse complement.
AAGCGCAACAAAATTCAGGTTAGAACTCGTAACAAGAATTTCTGTTCGCTAATAGAGAGAGAGAGAGATCTCTGCCAGGATATATAGAAACGGAGAAACTCGTCCGAATCTATCCTGGAAACAACGCGCTATACCTGAGAATCTCGTCAGATATAGGGTTTAAGTTTACTGCAGTTTAAAACGAATGAAACCTAAAATAAAATAACCGAAAATTAAAACAAAAGAAAATAACTACTAATAATAGAAATAAAAAATAATAAGCCCGTATAATCCCGCTTAAATGCCTTCGGACTGCCGTGAGTGCAATTAATCCTCAACTTTGCAACCTGTTCACAGTAGCGCTTATTCAACTGCATGTTCGGTCATAAAAAGTTTAAATTGTGTGCTCACAAAAAGTTTGAACCTTGTGCCCGCGTTCTTCACTATTAATGTAGGAATTATTAGCTCAAATAAATTTTAATATTCTCCACCAATATGTTTGAATTAATTAAAGTTTAATTAATTATTATTTAATGCTGATTATTAATCAATTGTTATGCCGAATGGTCGGCTCCTCCAAACTCAATTGCGGCATCCCTGTGAGTCTGTTAATGTGAGACTTAAATGGGATTCACTAATTACCAGTATCGCTTAGTAACCTGGGTTAGAAGGCTCGCCCAGCGAGCTGCATCACCAGGTAATGTACACGATTGGTAGCGAAGCTTCCCTCACGGCCAATGAGAGAGAGTCTCGCGATGTTTCAGGCGAGTTTGAGGTTCAGAGCGTGTAGCAAGATCGCACAGAGGCAGGAACTTAGTGTGAGTACTCAATGACGGAAGCTGAAGTTGTGTAAAAGACATGCATTTATTCCTAACTAACACTACAACTAACATAAGACAGACATTACACCTAACACAAACAACAAACACGAAATAACAGAATAAAACAAACGATGTAATTATGAAAATGCAATGACCGGATTTAAATGAGTAACCTTAAATGGGAAATACTGTTCTGCAAAGCAAGCATAGTTTGTGGAAACACGACCCTAAAGTCTTATAGCAGGTTAAACAGAACAGCTTAAGTTGTTAGAATGAAAGGAAGTTGATTTACTTGGTTGAAGAGTGGGGGGGGGGGTCTTGGCAGTTGATGGCAGAGCTGCTGAGCTGATGGCACTCAGGAAGGCGCGGCGTTTGGAGCAGTGGAGTGGAGTCCCTTTAGATTCTCTCTCCTGGTGAAGCTTTGTCTTGGGTGCTGTTCTCTGTTCAGCTGGGCCTTCACCGGAGGGCTTCTTGTGGGCTTCTCTCCTCCCGGACTGATGTTCTCCTTCGGGCTGGCGGTTATTCTCTGCGCTGGCTGACGGTTGTTCTGCTCGCCTTTGTTCTGAGGTGCCAGGATTTTATGCTGTAAAGTTCATGAATAGGGATGACCAGGAATTCGACTCCTGGCCCAATGGCTGGCCATCCATTTGGCGGGCTTTCGGAAGGGGGTCTGTATCAGTCCTTTTGAGATTTATGGCCCGACTGATTCTCCCTTTACTGATGATTTTCATTAAGCTGTTATAACTTTTGATACATCCACTTTTATGGTAATCACTGACCAGATTTGCAATCAGGGGTGATTAACAATCAGTTTGACACCAAACATGCTATACCAGCTTCACAGGTACATACCTCATACCCTCTGTATTAATTGATTAAACAATTAATTATTTTATCTATGTGACTGATTCACATCAGGATACAGGTGTTTTGGGTTGCACCTCAACAGATGTTACACTCTGTGCGGATATTACATCAAATATTCATATTACAAACAGCACATCTTATCCATAGATAGGCGTGGCCGTTAGTTTGTGGTAATATCAATATAAGTTGCACATCTGGAAACAACATATTTTGTTTGGTGTGGCTTATGCCAATTCATCTTCTCCAGAATGGATAAGATACACCTTAATTCAGTTCTTTTAACATAGCATGGTAGAAACAAAGAAACTTGGTGACTGTCCACCAAGATCAGATAAGGACCACAAAGGAATGTTGGAAGAGAAGGGGGGGTTTTTAACAAAGTTAGGACACATTGGTTACACTAATTTTCCAGATTCTTCTGGTATACCATGAGAACATATATACAATGGTAGCTATACCTATCTATTTATTTAAATTAATATGTGTTCAAGTACAAAGGGGTAAATTAGGTGATACTCCGTGAACATGGTTATAAGGGTGGCACACAAAACACTAAGATTGTCTAAGGACACATACAAACATAACGTATCTGTAGATTGAGACTAGTAGTCGTGAGTAAATCAATATACAGGGTATACAAAAGCCAAACTTAAATGAAATTTCCTTTAGGGTGTTCGTCTGTTGGGTGAGTGAGATGTAAGGCAGAGTGTATGTGGAGGGGGGTTGTGTGCCAAGTCAAGGGCAATAAAAGTTGGAGTACTGGCCTCCCTTGTTATCTGTGTGTATGTGTTCGTGTGTGTAACCCCCCTTTGGTGCCTCTCGTACCAGGCTCGGCCTTGTCTCAGGCCACCTGGAATTTAGGCCCTGTGATACGTGCATGTGTGATCCTACACCAAGTTGTGATTAAAAAGCAATGAGGCTGCCGCCCATTATATCTGCTCTAGGGAAATGCACTTCTGCGGCCACTAGGGGAGCTCTCACCTTCGCTAAATAATGTTGCATAGTCTAACAAGCTTTATAATCTGTGTCAATGAGCAGTGCCTTACCGGAAATGCTTTCCCTGGGAATTATTGTAAACATGTATCACGTATTATAGGAGAAATACTTGTAAATGAATTAGATTTATTAACTGGCTCCTGAAATAAGGAATTGTAAATGAACTGACCTTAATGAGTATTAATTAAATTAATTCAGAGACATTGCAGTTCATTCCACATGAAAAGTTACAACTTAAGCTAAATCCGCTTAAATCATTTAGAGCATAGTCATAGTGATCAATGAAACACCTACAGTATACACACACACACACACACATATCCTTATGGGGACCGCTCATTCATTTCTATGGGAAAAATGCTAATGCTAACTTAACCCCTACTCAGCTCTAACCATAAGCATACAGTAAGTAGGCAACCAAAATACAAGAGTTTTTGCATTTTTAGTTTTTTCATTGCAGTCACGGATTTTTATAAAATAGAGTTTTCCCTTATAGGGACCAGGACCAGCTACACCTGTACTATTACACAGGCTACATGTGAAGAATGCGAGACAAAAAAGAAGAGCATTTAGACAGCCAGAGAATGTTAACTGCCAGTTTAATTATATTTATTACAGAGCTTATTGAATTGTTCAGTGAAATAAATCCATCCATCCATCATCCATCCATCTAGCAAACGGGCTGGTAGCCTCTCCTCAGCAGCATATGGCACAAGGTTGGTGCTCACCCTGGACAGGAGGCCAACTCAAATGTAATAGTGAATACTGAAAATAGGACAGTGGTGCAAACAGGAGAGATGATTATTTATTAATTTGTTTGTAATTTGATTAATTAATCACTTAATTCACGTTCCACAGCCACTTGTCCCATGTAGGGTTACAGGTCTCTGGAATATATACCTGAAAATAATGGGCGCAATGCAAGGAGGAACCCAGGAGGGGGTGGCAAACCCATCACATGGCAGGGAATAACCCAGATGGGGACACCAGCCCTTTAGGAGTGCAGGGAATAAGCAGGGGGCGGTGCCAACCTATCACAGGGCAGGGAAAAAGCCAGGAGGGGGGTGCCAACCCATCACAGGGCAGGGAATAACCCAGATGGGGACACCAGCCCTTTAGGAGTGCAGGGAATAAGCAGGGGGCGGTGCCAACCTATCACAGGGCAGGGAAAAAGCCAGGAGGGGGGTGCCAACCTATCACAGGGCAGAGAATCTCCCAGGAGGGGCGGCAGTCCATCACAAGGCATGGCAGTTCATTAGATCACAAAAACCTGCTTTGTCAGTTAGACTGCGAAAGGCATTCCTAAAACTCATTTAAAAATAATGAAAAATACTAGAGTAGCTGGTTGGATACAGAACAACAAATTAGGGTTATGAGCATCTCTCCGGGATCCACCCATCTATCTTCTAACCTCTCATCCTGGTGAGGGCTGTGGGGCCTGGAGCCTATCCCAAACAGGACAGGACACGGGGATGGAGTACATCCTGGACAGGATGCCAGTCATACAGAGGACACATAGACACTAATACAGCCAACTGGACCACATCTACCTCTTCTAAAACATCCATATAGTTTCCTGTCTGTTTCTGACAGCTTTCACCATTTTTCTTTTGCTCCAGTTCTTTGTACTTTTTGAGGTCACAGGTTTTAGTATCAGTACCTTTGCAATCTAGAGGAATGTTACCCTCCAACTATGAATTATTGTTTGTGGTCAAAATCACCCCATTTGTGTTAATTTGCACAAATTATAGTATAAATCGATATATTCCAGATCAATTTTTAAAGTGATTTCAAGAAAGGCCTGAAATATCATTATCGACCATCATGTGACCCCAAAAGCCGTTGGAAAGCCAGTAAGAGGCCCATATGATGCTTAGAGCTGAAAATAGGACAATATGCTGTTTTTGTTAAAAATATCACAGTGCAGTTGTTTTAAAAATAAATCAATGGCTTTGCACAAAATTTTTTATGTGTTTTGTCTAATAAAAACCTGAAGTATCTGAACTTGAACCAATACTGAGCAAAATATCACCACTTACTTTTATGAATGTACGCATTATCTGTGATGTAGAATAAAACACTATGGCTCAAGAAAACAGTCCATTTCTGTATTTTAACAAGATAAATGTTAAAGTAAGAAAAGATGACAAAATATTTCAAACTACATTTTAGAACAGCAAAATCAAATATACTGTATACTGATAAAATTGCAAAAACATAAACATCAGTATATCAAACAAATAACACCAAAATCCCAAAGATGAATGAACACTGAACAATAACTAATCACAAACACTGCAAATGCTCTGCACAAGTGTGACAGAATGCAAGAAATGTAGATGTATGTGGTTTGCTAACATAACATACAAGTAGCACAAAGTGTGGTCGTCTTGCATCTGGTGATCCTGTGCGGGGACGTCATTCACAGAAAGCGTACAAAAATGGATGCTGATTTGTAAGTTGGGGCTTTTCTCCTCTATATGTGGGGAACCCCTGTTCAAACAGATGCAATTAACAGGAAACTTCTTCTAACTTAAGGTGTGAACTGCTTCATCTGAGAAAACTAGACTTAGGAAACAGGGAGCATCAGCGACAAGTCAATGACTGACATCTCATACAGCCATATTGCAAACTAATACACACATAATGAGGATACAACATGAAATGGTCTGGGGGAGGGGGAAACATTTCCACATGTAGGGGGATAGAGGCATTTAATTATTTACAGAAAATTCCGTGTAGCCAGTGTAGGAACCTGAGGTCAGTTTAACACAGATCACTGTCCGTGGTGCTGAAATCTCTACTTGATCGGCTGGTGCTGAATGAATAGGACGGCTGGCCAACATATCTCACTGTGTGATTCCACTGACTGGTACCTTCTAATGCATGGGATTTTTAACAATGAGGAAAATAATTTTAAAAAAAGTTATTACAGGAAACAATATTTACATGCCTGTAGCTTTCATCTCTCACGACAGGAAACCCAAAAACTATTACTTTGTCAGGGATCCGGGGCGCGAGAACGAGGCATGGTGCACAGAAAGGGTGGACGATCCACTGGCGGCTCCAAGAACAAAAAGGGGTTTATTAAATAAAACAGAAAACACTACAAACACAGCAAAAACCAAAAGGACCACGAGGGGTCAAAAACTAAAGGGGATAAATAAAGACTAAATAACAAAAACCTAATACACGTTGAACACTGAAAATCTCAAAACCATCAAACAACGACAATCAACAACACACAATCACAATCAATGAACCACTGGGGAACTGAACAGAAGCAGGAACTAAAATACTAAGGGGTAACGAGACTAACACAGGACAGGTGAGGCTAATTAACAAAGACCAGGGAAACAGGGCACAGGTGAAACTAATAAACTCAAAAGGAACTGATAACAGGGAAACTAAGAACTAACCAAGGAAACAGAAACTAACACTGGGGAATTACAGAACAGGTAAAGACACAAGCAGGGGCACAAGGAACACAACCAAATACAACGTCACCAGATACAGGAACTAGAAAAACTCAAATGAAACACTAGGGAGCAAAATACAAAGACAGAGGAGGTGGGACTCAAACACAGGACAGAAGGGTACACACAACTGGATGCTCAACACATTGAGCCATATGACAAGACAGGCAACAGGGGAGAACAAAGACTAACATAAAGAACAGGATGACCAGCGACACCTGCTGGTCAAACGGGGAAGGGACAGAGTGGGACAACAGGAGGGGCTGACCCTGACAGAAATACAGTAAAACCGGTCTAAGTCGACACTCGCGGGACCAGCTTAAAAGTGACGACTTAGAGAATTGAAGAGATAAACCTAAGTCGACACTTCGGCGACTTATGTCTATCTCGCCGTTTTGCCGACTAGTAAATATAACACCATACCTCTACTACACCGCACTATACACGCGAGACTTAAGCCCAGGGAGCGACTAGTGCGATAGGTGGGGATTCCCTTTTTCTACATCGCCGTGGTGACAAGCAGGCGGCGGGAATGCAGCGATTGGGGTGTCGACTTACAGGTAGGAAAATCCATTCATTTGTGTTGTTCGGGATTTAGGTGACGACTAAGGGAATTTGACGACTTACAAGCGGCGATTTACACAAGGAATTTTAAAGGAAACATCATTAGGAAAAATCGGGACTTTTGCTTGAGCGTCGACTTGTGCACATTGACGAGTTACAAGATGGCGACTTAGACCAGTTTTACTGTACATTCATGTTATATCAAGTATATCACATACTCATTTAAAATCACAAAACACACCTGATTTAATCTATATTTTAATTATTTCAATAGTATTGCTTAATTACAGCAGTTAAACATTATCTGTATTACAATGGTACAGAAAAGTTGGGCTTTGGCTTTCCTGAGAGAAGTATGGCCTTGCCAGGATAGATGTCCTGTATGATTTGCGTTCTCTTTCATGCAATTATAGACACGTTTGTATTCATCTTCCTGGAGACCATCCATTCATTTCTGTGGTCAAAACACTTTTTTTAGATTTTTGATTGCAGTCACAGATTTTTTTAAAATTGAGTTTCCCTTTGGGGGACTGAAAAAGCTGGTCTCCACATCGTCAAAATTTCAGGTTTTGTTGCATTGTGGGGACATTTGGTCCCCAAAATTTAATATATACATAATGCGCGCGCACACACACACACAAGTTGGTCTTCTTATCTAAATGGGGACTGTCCATTCATTTCTATGGGAAAAACCCTAATCCCAGTCACGACACACTTAATCCCTACCCACCCCTAACCTTAACCATAAGTAACCAACCCAGATACAAGACTTTTGGCATTTTTACTTTTTTGATTGCATTCACAGATTTTTATAAAACTGACGTTATCCAAATGGGGACCTCAAAAGATGTCCCCAAAAGTAGGGAAATTTCAGGTTTTACTACACTTTGGGGACAGTTTGGTCCTCAAATGTGATCAATGCAAATCCACACACACACACACACACACGTTTGTATTCATTTCTTTGTGTGGACTCTCTATTCGGTTCTACGTGGAAAAACCCGAATCCCAACAATAACAACTTTTACCCCTCCAGCCTAACCTCAACCATAAGTAACTAGAAAAGATACAAGACTTTTGCCCCCCTTACAGCGCCATCCACCTGGCATTTCCCAGCTGGAGGCAAGGCACCAGAGCAGGGCAGTAGTGGGCAAAGTGTCTGATCTCTCCGCAGCTGCCATGGCTTTGCGCGTATAACGTGCATGCTCTGTCCCTCTCTGCAGACGGAGCCCCCACATGCGCAGGTGCAGGTTTGGCATGAAGTGGCTGGCGACCGGCGTGATGTTGCAGACAGGGACAGGATTGTCTCAGTCCGCTCAGCCTCTGCCAAGGCCTTGGCAAGCATGGCCGGCGTCTGCAGCTACATGTGTTGGCACAACCGTTCCGGGTACCGGTGCCCTCAGCGGGGAGGCTTCTGCTCACTCTACCTGGTGGATCCATCGGGTTGCCCCAGGAAGGCACGCTGCCCGACTCCCGGGGTGCACATCCCACGCACTGGTGCTCCTGGCTGCCACTGTAGGAAGTCGTTGGGTCGTTGTATAGGAAGTGGTTGTAGTCTTCCAGGGAGGTTAGTTAAGAATATAAGAGGGGGGAGACAAAAAACCCTAAGTACTAATAAGTGGGCAGTGTAAAAGGCCTACCCTTTGCTGTCTGTATTTAAATGCTAGGAGCAGTAGAAACAAAATTCATGATTTGAGGCCTTCATTTCATCAGACTCATGATATTATAGGACTAACAGAAATGTGGTTGAGTGACAATGATGGAGAAGAATATAATATGGATGGTTACATGTTGTTCTGTAGGGACCAGATAAGCAAGAAGGGAGGTGGTGTTGCAGAATATGTAAAAGAAAATTTGCAGGCAAGGGAGCTCACAGATAATAATAAACCTAGAGAAGCTACAGCACCCTCCACAATTATTGGCAGCCCTTGTAAATATTTTTAAAAAGGGTTAGAAAAAAATCTACCTTTTACTAAAATAGCTTCATCTAACACCGAAAAAATTAGAAAAATCCAACCTTTCATTGAAATAAATTTTTTCGAAGAAAAAAAAATCCATCAAGAAATAATTATTTTTAACAAAAATACTTGAGCCATGATTATTGGCACCCCTGCTTTTAATACTTTGTACAACCTCCCTTTGCCAGGATAACAGCACTGAGTCTTTTATAAGGTTGGAGAATACCAAGCCGGGCATCTGAGTCCATTCCTTTTTAGAGAACCTCTCCAGATCAGCACTCTACTCTTCAGCTCAGTCCATAAGTTTACAGTGGGGTTCAGGTCAGGTGACTGAGATGACCATGGCAGAAGCTTGCTTCTATAGTCAGCTAACTATTTTTGTGTTGATTTGGACATGTGCTTAGGATCGTGGTCCTGCTGGAAGATCCAGTGAAGGCCCAGTTTTAGCTTCTAGTGTCAGTATTGTGTATGAGGGCTTGCTGGGATTGCTGCGAGGATTGCTGGGATTGCTGCGAGAGAGTGGTGTTGAGCTGCAGCGATTGTTTGGGATTGTTTTTTGGAGTGTTTTGAGTGTTTGTGTGCTTTACCTGTTTACGTGGGTGGCTGTTTATTTCTATTTATTGTTCTTATTTCGGTCAGCGTGAGTGCTTGTCTGTCCTGTCTGTTAATTAACAGCGCGATTTTTCTGAGCGGCGTTTTTCTGTCCGCGTTTAAACTCCGTAGCAAACACCCGCGGGGCGATAATAACTAATAATATCTAACGTCGGTATCGCTACCCAGCGTCGGAAAAGGACAGTTGCTCCTGAGCTTTGCTCGGTCGCCAGTCGGGGCCGGGAGGACATTTTCCACTTTTTTCCCGCTCCGGCAGTAGCCTGCTGTGAGGGGGTTTTTGTGGTTTTTCGACCTCCCAAGAGCAACTTCGATTTCGCCTTGTTTTTAGTTCATACTTGGTTCAGGCAGAAGTTCTTCTGGTAAGTAGTAGTAAATTTATCAGGTTTAAAATTTTAAATAAAATAATAATTAAGTTCCGTTTTAACACAAGTAATAACTTATTTTAGTGTACTCCGCACGTTACTGCATTTATTGTTACGCAAATTAATCTTTATAGTTAAATACACTATATAAATTTACTGGGCTGGGAGTACGGGGTCATAGTGAGTTAGTTAATTATGGGGCCGGCTCAGTGTTGCGTTTGCAAGATGTTTGCCCTTCTGGACGTTAGTGTCCAGTCGGACTTCATCTGCGAGCGATGTAAGCTAGTGGACTCACTCATGGTCAAGGTTCGCGACCTTGAGGAGCAACTGGCTCGCATCCAATGCAACAGTGAGTTAGATGAGCTAGTTGATACGCCGTTTAGGGAGATGGTGTGTACGCCACTAGCGGGGGGGAGGGAGAATGAAGAGCAGAGAGGTCGAGAGAGCTGGGTGACCGTAGGTCGTAGACGCAGGAAAAGGCGTACACACGTTACAGAGGCGGCATCACCTGAGGTGTCTGTGTCTAACAGGTTTCAGGTGCTTCCAGCTTTAGAGCCGGAAGGGACTGGGGAGGCAGGTGGGCCCTTGGGCACTGAGGAGCCCCCTCCCCCCAGAAAAAGGGAGGTTGTGGTAGTGGGGGATTCAATTATTAGGGGAGTAGACAGTTATGTGTGCACGCGTGATAGAGGGTCCCGTACGGTGTCTTGCCTGCCTGGTGCCCAGGTAGGAGACCTTCCAGATCGTGTGGACAAGCTTTTGGCCCCAGCTGGGGTGGATCCAGTTGTCGTGGTGCATGTTGGCACCAATGACATAGGCAAGGGTAGAAGGGCTGTTCTGCAGGATAAATTTATAGAAGTCGCCAATAAGCTTAGAAGCAGAACGTCCATGGTGGTATTTTCTGAAATACTCCCCGTGCCACGCGCAAGTCAGGCTAAGTTAACTGAGATAAGGAGATTAAATGTGTGGCTAAAAGGATGGTGTAGGAAAGAGGGGTTTAGGTTTATGGGGCACTGGAGGACCTTCTGGAACAGGTGGGACCTGTTCAAGCCGGATGGGTTGCATCTGAACCGGAGGGGAACCAGTGTACTGGGAAGGCGTATTTGTAGAGTAGTTGAGGAATGTTTAAACTAGGGACTGGGGGGGCAGGGAGGTTAGTTAAGTATGTAACTGGGGGGAAACGGAAAGCCCCAAAAAATCATATTATAAGTAGGCACTGTAATAGGCCTACCCTTTGTTGTCTGTATTTAAATGCCAGGAGTATTAGGAATAAAATTCATGATTTAGAGGCTCTTATCTCATCAGACTCTTATGATATTATAGCAATAACTGAAACGTGGTTCAGTGATAAGGATGGACAAGAATATAATATGGATGGTTACACATTGTTCCGTAAAGACCGTATAGGTAAGAAGGGAGGTGGTGTTGCAGTATATGTAAAGGAAAACTTGCAGGCAAGGGAGCTTACTGATATAAGTAAAAGTACGGAAGCTATATGGGTAAAATTAGATGCTACAAACTCAAATAGCCTAATTGTCGGTGTTTGTTACAGAGCACCCAATGTAGCTGCTGAGGAAAGCAGATTGTTATACAGTGATATTAGGATTATGAGCAATAAAAATGATGTGGTAGTTATGGGTGATTTTAATCTACCGGGGATGCAGTGGGACATTGTTGCTGGCTCTTCTGAAAATGAACTTGACATGGTGGAATTAGTACAGGATTGTTTTTTTACTCAGTTTGTTAACACCCCTACCAGGGGAGATGCCATTCTTGATCTTGTTTTGTCTAATAACCAGGACAGGATTGGTAAATTAGATGTTTTAGAACCACTTGACAGTAGCGATCATAACATGGTTAAATTTGAGGTTAAGTTTAGTGCCCGAAGAGCAAAGTCCAAATCAAAAATATATAATGTTAGGAAGGCTAACTTCAATTGTATGAGATTAAAACTAGAAACTGTGAACTGGATGGAGTTAATTAACAAAACTGTTGAAGAGGCATGGGGATTTTTTAAAAGCACATTATTGCAAGTACAAGAGGACTTCATACCTGTTTCTAACAAGAATAAATCAAGGAAATTGCAACCTAGGTGGTTTAATAGGGACATAAAGTATAAAGTAAGGAGGAAAAGGGCTTTGTTCCAGAGATGGAAAATAACTGATGATGACATAATAAAGCAAGAGTATCTAAATCTACAGGCTGAATTAAAAAATGACATTAGACGAGCTAAAAGGAATGTCGAAAGGAAGATCGCATTGGAGGCTAAGGATGACGTTAAAAGTTTCTTCCAGTATTTTAACTCTAAAAGAGCTCTAAAAGCTGAAATCACTAATCTGCAGGATAGTAAGGGTCTTATAATTGAAAACGACATTGACATAGTAAATGAGTTCAATGATAGTTTTGCACGGGTATTCACTGTTGAGGACACTAGTAACTTACCAGTTCTTATTACTAATCCAACATCGTCTATAACTAATATATATATAACTGAAGCTGATGTTTTGCAAAGCCTAGCTAAGCTCAAAATAAATAAATCACAGGGCCCTGATGGCATCTTACCTATAGTGTTAAAAGAGATGCCAACCCTTAACATTACTGTTTCAAAAATCCTTATCTGAAGGTGTGGTACCTTCTGATTGGAAGCATGCCAACATAACGCCCATTTTCAAAAAAGGGGATAGAAGTAATTTGTCAAACTATAGGCCAATCAGTCTAACTTGTATAACTGGTAAAGTTATGGAGGCTATAATCAAAGAGAAAATGGTAGATTACCTGGACTCAAATAACATTTTGAGGGATAGCCAGCATGGATTTAGGAGAGGTAGATCCTGTTTAACAAATCTGTTGGAGTTTTTTGAGGAAGCTACTCAGGAAGTTGATGATAAGAAGGCCTATGATGTCATCTATTTAGATTTCCAAAAGGCTTTTGATGTTGTTCCCCACAAGAGGCTCTCACTTAAACTCAAAGCGACAGGTATTTTAGGAACTGTAGCGACTTGGATTGATAACTGGTTAACGGATAGGAAGCAGCGAGTAGTTATAAGAGGCTCGATGTCACAGTGGGCCTGCGTTCATAGTGGGGTACCGCAGGGTTCAATTTTAGGACCACTTTTGTTCCTTATTTACATAAATGATATAGACACCAATATATACAGTAAACTGGTGAAATTTGCAGATGACACCAAGGTGGGTGGTGTAGCAGATACTGAACTAGCGGCTCAGCAGCTACAGCGGGATCTTAATTTAATTAGTGACTGGGCTGACACCTGGCAGATGAAATTTAACATAGACAAATGTAAGGTACTCCATGTAGGGAGCAGAAATATAAAGTACAGGTATTTTATGGGACCTACTGAAATAAAGGTAGCTGATTATGAGAAAGACCTTGGTGTGTATGTTGATGCTTCCATGTCTCATTCTCGCCAGTGCGGGGAAGCAATAAAAAAGGCCAATAGGATGTTGGGGTATATCTCCAGGTGTGTGGAGTTTAAGTCAAGGGAGGTAATGCTAAGATTATACAATTCCTTGGTGAGACCTCACCTAGAATATTGTGTACAGGTTTGGTCACCATATCTTAAAAAGGACATAGCGGCCTTAGAAAAGGTGCAGCGTAGGGCCACAAGAATGATTCCTGGTCTTAGAGGAATGTCATACGAGGAAAGGTTATTTGAGCTAAATCTGTTCAGCCTCAAGCAAAGGAGACTGAGGGGGGACATGATCCAGGTCTATAAGATTCTAACAGGTTTGGATGCTGTTCAACCGAATAGTTACTTCAGCATTAGTTCAAATACAAGAACTCGTGGCCATAGGTGGAAATTAGCGGGAGAACATTTCAAACTGGATTTAAGGAAGCACTTCTTTACACAGCGTGTAGTCAGAGTATGGAATAGTCTTCCTGATAACGTAGTGCAAGCTGAATCCTTGGGTTCCTTTAAATCAGAGCTAGATAAGATTTTAACAACTCTGAGCTATTAGTTAAGTTCTCCCCAAGCGAGCTCGATGGGCCGAATGGCCTCCTCTCGTTTGTATATTTCTTATGTTCTTATGTTCTTATGAATAAAATACAAAAAAATATCCCTTTGTCCACTGTTGTTGTCCAATCTTGTTGCCCTTACCCTGTTTGTCCCTTTATCCCCTTTCCTGTGAATACTGTTACACTGCAACTCTAGACTGGAGATCATAACAGCATCTTACCTATAGTTTTAAAAGAGATGAGGGATATTATTTAGCTTTGCTATTTCAGAAATCTGTATCTGTTGGTGTGTTACTAATATAACACCCATATTCAAAAAAGGGGATAGAAGTAATCCAACAAACTATAGGCACTTGGAAAAGTAATGGAAGCTATAATCCAAGCCAAAATGGTGGACTACTCTTGGTGTGTATGTTGTTGCTGCCATGTCCCACTCTCGCAAATGTTGGGAAGCAATTAAAAAGGCCAGTAGGATGTTGGGTTACATCTCTAGGTGTGTGGAGTTTAGGTCAAGGTAGGTGAAGCTTAAGATTGTACAATTCCTTGGTAAGACCCCACCTAGAATATTGTGTGCAGGTTTTTTCACCTTACCTTAAAAAGGACATTGCTGCCTTTGAAAGGGTTCAACGTAGGGCTACAAGAATGATTCCCGGTCTTAGTGAAATGTCTTATGAGGAGAGGTTAGCTGAGCTGAATCTGTTCAGCCTCGAGCAAAGGAGACTAAGGGGGGACATGATCCAGGTATGTAAGATTCTGATTCTGATTCTGATGTTTATTTTTTTTCCATTACTGCAATATGTCACTCATGATTATATAACAGAATAGATGAAACCCTGCCTACATCTAGCTTTCTCCCAGGGGATTCACTATCCCAGTGTAATTCAATACAGTCAGTATCTACTGAGATGCTTGATATATTTTCTTTTTCATTGCATTTTTGATGGACATAGAGGACAGTATTTGGCTGAGACAGTATTAGCAGTTTAAATACAGCTCCCCCTCATGACAGTGAAAAAGTCTGCAGGCCATTGCAGAGGTCTTGGATGATGTTCTCATCTATGGAGGTCTTTGGTGGCTGTCGTAACCAGTGTCTCTGCCTAGGCCAGTGGTGGGTCTCATATTGAGGTACAGAGAATGGGTCCTTCCGCCTTGCGGATTCCCTCTTTCCCTGAGCAACAGCTTCCCTCCAAGATGATGGGGGGAGTGCGGTGGACAGAACTGGGGCTTCTTCCCTGTCATGCACTTTCTGGACCACTGGCTGAGGCCGGACACACAGATGAAGTTGCATCCTCAATGTTAGGCCTCTGGAGACCAATTTCTTTAGCTGGCCTGTTGCACAGAAACATTTCTCTTTATTGTAAACTGTAAGATGATTACAGCAACTATTCTGCTGTTATTCAATCAGTGAGAATAATTTACATAGTACCGACCAATTTTTTAAACTTCAATTAACATCAGACTGTCTCAAACTCATGTTAAAAAAAGTTCTGAAATACATACGTTTATATACGGGCTGATGATAATGTTCCACCGCCCCAGCATCCACGTCTCCAGTACAGGTGCCAGCCTGGTTAGAGGGAGGTGATGTGGGTGGAGATTCGTCATCTCCCCAATCAATCACCTCATCCCACTTATTCCAGGCTGCCCAGTACTCATTATCTGTCCAGCTCACGGCTTTTTCCAATCGCCTAGTGCTGAGAGGAGAAACAGGTTTCAGTCAGACAGGTTGCACTACAGCTCACCAGACAACAGTAAAAACCTCTTAAAGAGCAAATACATAAGCCGGTTCTATCTAATAATTGTATTTAATAATAAAACAGTACAATCATCTAAGTTTTATCAATGTAGATGGCCAGAAAATTTTACTGTCACATATATATGTACTTGTTACTGTGGCAGTACACTTGTTAACAATAATGCTAATATACTCACTGCAGCTACAGGATATATATATATATGGGGCATATGGCATACCGAGCATTCTCCGGTATGGTATTAATTCTAGTGCCACCCCCCTCCCCCAGTCAATAAAATGTATTGCTTAATGCCAACAAAGGGAAGGGTGAGTGCACTTGACCTTCTGAACATGATAACTGGTATTTGTTGCATCTTTTTATCACTTCACATAATGTCAAACGTTTAAATGCAGTTTTGGGTGTTTTTAGAAATCCATATTGCTCCCTCTCACGAGAGAGTAAAAACCACTACAGTATCTCTGTTTGGACGAGTGGTGGGTCTCGTACTCAGGCACAGAGAATGGGTCCTTCCACCCTGTGAATTCCCTCATTCCCTGAGCGACAGGTTCCTTCCACGCTGATGGGGTGACGGTGGTTTCCAGAACTGGGGCTTCTTGTTCCCTGTCATGCACTTGGCTTTGCTGGACCAATTGCTGAGGCTAAGAATGAAGTCGTATCCTCACCGTTAAGCCTCTGGACAGCAGTTTCTTTTGCTGACCTGTTACATAGAAACACTTCTCTTTATAGTAAACTGCAAGATGATTACAGCAACCATTCTGCTGTTATTCAGTCAGTGAGAATCATTTACATAGTACCATACAATTTTCAATCTACATCAGACTCATGGTTCAAATTATGGGGGGTACTGGGGGGTACTGTACCCCCTAATCAAGACCCAGACCCCCCCAAAGAGACAAAAATAGCAGTTTTGGGGGGGTTTTAACATTTTTCTTTTGCTGTAAAAAAAAAAAAAAAGATAACCTCACCTTGTAGGAAAAGTTTATGTAAAACAATTTCAGACACCCCTAATGTGGACCGTACCATTTTAACCACCTCGGCGCTAGAAGCAGCCAGTCGGTTGCGTCATTCATTCTCATTGAGTGACCTGTTCATTGTGTTCGTCTGTCATAGTACTGTTTGTCGTGCATTGGTAAATGTGAGTAGCCAGCAGAAGTCTAGCCTGTTGAAAATGTGTTATTTTACAACCTTCATTTATTCGTTTAAGTGTTTCATCTACTAATGCAAGCTGACGTCATTATAAGTTGAATTACTTACCATTGTCCTTCTGAGGCAGATGTTCTGTCGAGTTGAGCTACTTTGTCCAGGTAATCTACTGTAGTGCTAATTGATAGCCTTAATCATAGCTTACCTCGACAAAGTAGCTCAACTCGACAGAACACCGGTACAGTCAACTTTAGTTACATTAACTAGCAAGATGAGCTAAGTTCTCTATTTAAACCAGGCTTATTTGGTGAGGGAAAATCGATCATGGTCATTTTCCAAGGAGATGAACTCCATATGTTTTCGTTCTCATTTTATCACGAATAAATTGTGCCATTCTGAAATTAATTTGCCACTTAGCCTGTGTGGTTTGTTATTAGGCTAATATTAACGCATAAGAAGGTCTAACGTCATGCTCTGAAAAAACATTACTATAAGTGACACCTATAGGGGCAACGTAAAAAAAACTAGCTAACAAATAATAAGCCCTATTATTTGAATTTTAGTGGTATTGATTCTGCATTCCACAATTTCATATATATATAGACATTTTAGAAGCTTCATCTGATAGTTTTCAGATACTGTTTTGTTAAATATAGATTAGATTTTATTCACAGACACACTATGAGGAAAAGGAAAGATGGAGACATCAGACACTCTTTTGGTGGTAAAAGAAGAGTAAGTAGGAAATATTAGTGTTATGAGCTACAGAACATTACACTAAAAGTATAGGTTACTTAATATGTATGAAGGAAAGTGGTGGTCAGCAGAAGGCAGGAGAGGCACAGGAGCAGGGAGATGGCAGGATGAGGACAGTGAGCAGGTAGCAGGGAGATGGCAGGATGAGGACAGTGAGCAGGCAGCAGGGAGATGGCAGGATCAGGACAGAGAGCAGGCAGCAGAGAGATGGCAGGATCAGGACAGTGTGCAGGCAGCAGGGAGATGGCAGGATCAGGACAATGAGCAGGCAGCAGGGACATGGCAGGATGAGGACAGTGAGCAGGCAGCAGGGAGATGGCAGGATGAGGACAGTGTGCAGGCAGCAGGGAGATGGCAGGATCAGGACAGTGAGCAGGCAGCAGGGAGATGGCAGGATCAGGACAGTGTGCAGGCAGCAGGGAGATGGCAGGATCAGGACAGTGTGCAGGTAGCAGGGAGATGGCAGGATGAGGACAGTGAGCAGGCAGCAGGGAGATGGCAGGATCAGGACAGTGAGCAGGCAGCAGGGAGATGGCAGGATGAGGACAGTGTGCAGGCAGCAGGGAGATGGCAGGATGAGGACAGTGTGCAGGCAGCAGGGAGATGGCAGGATGAGGACAGTGAGCAGGCAGCAGGGAGATGGCAGGATGAGGACAGTGAGCAGGCAGCAGGGAGATGGCAGGATGAGGACAGTGAGCAGGCAGCAGGGAGATGGCAGGATCAGGACAGTGTGCAGGCAGCAGGGAGATGGCAGGATGAGGACAGTGAGCAGGCAGCAGGGAGATGGCAGGATGAGGACAGTGAGCAGGCAGCAGGGAGATGGCAGGATCAGGACAGTGTGCAGGCAGCAGGGAGATGGCAGGATGAGGACAGTGAGCAGGCAGCAGGGAGATGGCAGGATGAGGACAGTGAGCAGGCAGCAGGGAGATGGCAGGATCAGGACAGTGTGCAGGCAGCAGGGAGATGGCAGGATGAGGACAGTGAGCAGGCAGCAGGGAGATGGCAGGATGAGGACAGTGAGCAGGCAGCAGGGAGATGGCAGGATGAGGACAGTGAGCAGGCAGCAGGGAGATGGCAGGATGAGGACAGTGAGCAGGCAGCAGGGAGATGGCAGGATCAGGACAGTGTGCAGGCAGCAGGGAGATGGCAGGATGAGGACAGTGAGCAGGCAGCAGGGAGATGGCAGGATGAGGACAGTGAGCAGGCAGCAGGGAGATGGCAGGATGAGGACAGTGAGCAGGCAGCAGGGAGATGGCAGGATGAGGACAGTGTGCAGGCAGCAGGGAGATGGCAGGATCAGGACAGTGTGCAGGCAGCAGGGAGATGGCAGGATGAGGACAGTGTGCAGGCAGCAGGGAGATGGCAGGATCAGGACAGTGTGCAGGCAGCAGGGAGATGGCAGGATGAGGACAGTGTGCAGGCAGCAGGGAGATGGCAGGATCAGGACAGTGAGCAGGCAGCAGGGAGATGGCAGGATCAGGACAGTGAGCAGGCAGCAGGGAGATGGCAGGATGAGGACAGTGTGCAGGCAGCAGGGAGATGGCAGGATGAGGACAGTGTGCAGGCAGCAGGGAGATGGCAGGATGAGGACAGTGAGCAGGCAGCAGGGAGATGGCAGGATGAGGACAGTGAGCAGGCAGCAGGGAGATGGCAGGATCAGGACAGTGTGCAGGCAGCAGGGAGATGGCAGGATGAGGACAGTGTGCAGGCAGCAGGGAGATGGCAGGATCAGGACAGTGTGCAGGCAGCAGGGAGATGGCAGGATCAGGACAGTGTGCAGGCAGCAGGGAGATGGCAGGATGAGGACAGTGTGCAGGCAGCAGGGAGATGGCAGGATCAGGACAGTGAGCAGGCAGCAGGGAGATGGCAGGATCAGGACAGTGAGCAGGCAGCAGGGAGATGGCAGGATGAGGACAGTGTGCAGGCAGCAGGGAGATGGCAGGATGAGGACAGTGAGCAGGCAGCAGGGAGATGGCAGGATCAGGACAGTGTGCAGGCAGCAGGGAGATGGCAGGATCAGGACAGTGAGCAGGCAGCAGGGAGATGGCAGGATGAGGACAGTGAGCAGGCAGCAGGGAGATGGCAGGATGAGGACAGTGAGCAGGCAGCAGGGAGATGGCAGGATGAGGACAGTGAGCAGGCAGCAGGGAGATGGCAGGATGAGGACAGTGAGCAGGCAGCAGGGAGATGGCAGGATGAGGACAGTGAGCAGGCAGCAGGGAGATGGCAGGATGAGGACAGTGAGCAGGCAGCAGGGAGATGGCAGGATCAGGACAGTGAGCAGGCAGCAGGGAGATGGCAGGATGAGGACAGTGTGCAGGCAGCAGGGAGATGGCAGGATGAGGACAGTGTGCAGGCAGCAGGGAGATGGCAGGATGAGGACAGTGAGCAGGCAGCAGGGAGATGGCAGGATGAGGACAGTGAGCAGGCAGCAGGGAGATGGCAGGATGAGGACAGTGAGCAGGCAGCAGGGAGATGGCAGGATCAGGACAGTGTGCAGGCAGCAGGGAGATGGCAGGATCAGGACAGTGTGCAGGCAGCAGGGAGATGGCAGGATGAGGACAGTGAGCAGGCAGCAGGGAGATGGCAGGATGAGGACAGTGAGCAGGCAGCAGGGAGATGGCAGGATGAGGACAGTGAGCAGGCAGCAGGGAGATGGCAGGATGAGGACAGTGTGCAGGCAGCAGGGAGATGGCAGGATCAGGACAGTGTGCAGGCAGCAGGGAGATGGCAGGATCAGGACAGTGAGCAGGCAGCAGGGAGATGGCAGGATGAGGACAGTGTGCAGGCAGCAGGGAGATGGCAGGATCAGGACAGTGTGCAGGCAGCAGGGAGATGGCAGGATGAGGACAGTGAGCAGGCAGCAGGGAGATGGCAGGATGAGGACAGCGCACAGGACCAAGTGGTGAGTTAGAAATTAGGCTGTACTTTACTACCATTATCTACTGTATCATCAAGGCAGATATTAGCCTAATAGACAAATATTCATTTCTGAAGGCTGTTGGAGCTGGGGGGACTGAGAGGGCAGGAATTACACCAGACTGCTGGACCAGACCAGGCTGTGTGTAAATGTATAGGCTTATTACTTTTACTAGTATACTACTTCTAGGATAATTCCTGATAGTTAGCATAACCAAATTCTTTTGGATAGGGATAAGGATAATGAGATCTTCTGTATTGATTCTCATTTTGTCGCATGTCCAGACCATGACCGTGTGTTGCATACATGTTAGTAAACACCCCTAGCGCATCTTGCACTCTTAACATTGATCCTGGTGGCGACTATTCGTATTGACGCGGTAGCGGACCATAATGGTCATAGAAGTGTTATGAAGGCAGTACCCCCCAATTATGGAGGGGTAATTCGCACTCTGGATACAATTACAACACTAGCCATGTAAACGTATTAATTGGGGAATTCATTTATAAAGGCTTCGTGTGACCGAAAAAGATGCCAAACATTCATAGGCATATTTGCAAGAGGGTTTTGGGATTTATAAAGAAAAACGTATGCTGAAAACAACTCGCACGTTTTGTGAACGAGGCTGAAAGGAATGCAGTTTCGACAGAATCCTGTAGAGGGCACTGTGTATGCTAAATTGAAGGCTCCAGGAATGTTGTCGGCATTTCATTTCATTTCATGGTCACACGGCCATTGGCTCTGAAATTAAACTGTTCTTTTAAATAGAATTGCCACTGCCACTGAGCATCTCCTCTACAAGCAAACACTGGGGTGCCACCAAGACCAGCAGGCTGCTGGTGGCTCTGGGATGCAACCACTACTGAGGACAGATGAGGGAGCCACTAATGATGGCTTGAAGACATATCAGTGTCAGAATGACATGACATGGCTTGTTTGTTGAACCTTGGCCGGGAATTTGAGAGCACACAGATCCAAGGATGGGGCACATATATGAAACAGAGGTACACCTGTGCAGATTTTGCCTAGGGGCACTGAAATGACCCAAACATGAAGCTCAGCTTTCCAGGTGCTGAGGGGAAATAGTTTCAGAAAACTTTTATTCTAGGCACAAACTTCTGTGGAGGCAGGACGAGTCACCAGCTTCTCACTTCAGTTATTTACACGTAATGTTCATCTATCAAAGGTAAGACACGTTGTTTGAGATAAATGTAGAACTACAGGATAAATTTACAGTTATACCACCAGGTGTTTTCATAACAGCTTGCTTATAGTAACATTATCACTAGCAACCATTTCACTCGTTTGACGAGAGAGAACTGACAGACTTTTGTCTCTCATACGTTCCCTGTAATTATGCGCTAAATAATGAATTGTCATGACCGTTATTTGATAATGTGTGTGGTTTTTATGTTGTTGTATGATAAAATCTTGTCGGCACGGTATTGACAGTAATTTTGTGTCACCAATTAGCTAGCATCGCTCACTTGGTAAGAGGCTGAAGCTAGGTTTGCCGCATAGCCTATGTGTCCATGGCTTGTATAGTTTTTTGTCATAACGTTAAAAATTCTTGTCAGTCCGTTTCTGACAAACTTGTGTTGATCAGTGACCTGAGCATCGCTCACATGGTAGAATATTATCTGTCTGAACAATTATAAATTGCACTGACCAGAAAAGCTTGAGTGTTGATAGCATCACAGGCAGAACCATAAATGATTTTTGGTAACATTTTTTTTTGTTTTAGTCATTTTTAAACACATTGACAATGCATTATA
This sequence comes from Paramormyrops kingsleyae, assembly GCF_048594095.1. Classification (NCBI taxonomy): domain Eukaryota; kingdom Metazoa; phylum Chordata; class Actinopteri; order Osteoglossiformes; family Mormyridae; genus Paramormyrops; species Paramormyrops kingsleyae. The sequence goes on along the minus strand of NC_132820.1, from coordinate 22,548,849 downwards.
ATGCATTCATAAAGCATTATAAACATGGCTATATTTCTAAAAGGGCATAACAAATTGCCATGTTTATTATGCACTATGACTGCCTTATGAAGCTCTCATCTATAATGCACTATAGATACCTTTGTAATACAGTACAATAGCTGTATTATTCCGAGCATCATAATGCATTATGAAGGTATCTATAGTGCATTCCAGATGAGAGCTTCATAAATTATTCATAATGCATAATACACATGGGTATAATGTGTTATGCCTTTTGATAAATAATTATAGCCATGTTTCTAATGCTTTATGGATTCATTATTATTAGTTATGAATGTGTTTATAAATTGCTAAAGCAATGGCCTTAAGTAGTGTTACCTGATTTTTGTTTACAAACGTAACATTTTTTGCTGAGGGGCTCTCTAACCCCAAAATGGCCTTAGATGAATTTGCAGAGACAGAATTCTTCCAGAAGGAGCGGGAGGCTGCCAAGAAACGGGTGGAGAAGAAGATGGAGAAAAAGAGGAAAAGGCCAGACTCACGACAAGCAGATTCTGCCGCATGAACCTGAAACAGGGACCAAACAGCTAGCCTGCACAACCACACCGGCTTCCCTGGAATGGCAGGGAAGTGCACTTACTGCCCATCTAAAGTGAACCGGAATGAGTTTCAGGCGTCTCCTTTGTTTAAGGCAGAGTGATAAAGATGGGTAAACTTAATAATATTAATTTAGTCATTTTAATGTAATATTTGAATGCAGGCCTTAAATGATCCATATTATTTCAATAAGGCCTCCCTTTAGGGGTATAGTCCATGCTTTTACGTTTGTGTAAAACAAACCTAACAAAGGACGCGGCCGCATGACCCTGCGGCGCCGAACAAAGAAGCACTGTGGGACATACGGCGGCGTCCGAAACAGACTGAGGAAACGAGCACATCGCCCGCCACTGCCCAGAGTCCCATTCACAAACATCCAGTCTAAACTAGGTGACCTAAGAGCGAGGTTGGGGTTCCAGCGCGATGCAAGAAACTGCAATATATCATGTTTCACGGAAACGTGGCTGACCCCCCTGGTACTGGATCTAGTGGTGACTCCGTCAGACTCTTTCTCTCTTTTTCCTGTTTCATAACTGCTTGCTGTTGGTCATTTAGTACTTGCTCTTTGTCTATGAAACTATGTCAAAAATAAAAAGGATATTTAATTGAAATATTACACGCTGATTTTTTTCCTGGTTAAATAAAATCGATACAGCAGATTCTTTTCTACACACACGACTGCTTTTTTTGTAACTTAATTATGCCATCTAACACGATAGGTTCTCTGTCATAAGAATATTCCAATATGTTGGTTGAGATTATTTAAGCGGTACATCAACAATCCTTGTGGGGGAAATTAATGATAATTAAACTTTGACAAACAAGGGCATAGCTGAAAAATCAGTACACTGCTAGTGAGTTACTGGCAATATAGCATAGAAATTTACTAGTCAGCTGTGTTAAGAATCAGCTAAACTGAAATGGAAGGCTTGTAGTATAAGGGGAAAGGTGAAGGAGAATGTTTTATGTGTTTTAAGTTGATTAAGCACGGAGGAGCACTTCTCTTTCTCACATAGTAAAGGTTCATTCTCTCTTCAGATGATTGCTTGCAAATTTAAGGATCTAGGAAATTAGCTTATATAATATAATATTATAATATAAATATTATATATATATACTGTATATATATATATATATATATATATATATATATATATATATATATATATATATATAATATACAGCTGCAGACTCTTAATGCCACTCTCAGGCCCCTTCCGTTTGGTGGACGTATGTGCGGAAAACAAAGAAAGATGTACTTTATCAGTTTCACAAGTTTTCAAAGTAGAGTTGGATGGCACCTTTAACCTTAAAGGCTTGTTTTTGCGGCAGAATGGTCATGCAATTTAGGTTTAACACCAAAAACATGTCCCTGTGCTTGCATCATTTAATGAATTGCCCCTCTATGTTTTTTGCATTGCACTTGAGAACTGAAGAAACCTTTAATTCAATGGCAAGTCCACTACAATTCTCTACATGTACATGAGTTTAACCAATCATTATTTAAGCTAATCAAATTTTGTTTCAAACTTCACAATGTTTTAAATAACCACACAGACACAAACCAAATGCAAAATAATCCACATTTATTTATATCTTAGTCCTATTTAATTCTATGTTATCTTACGTTATACAATCTTATCTTAACCTCATCTTAACTTACTCTATATTAGTCTTATCTTATTCTATGTTACCTTATGTTATACAAAATCTTATCTTAACCTATATTAGTCTTATCTTATTCTAATCTTATGTCATACAAACTTAGGATAAGTTAAGGTTAAACTATCTTAATCTTATCTTATCCTAAGTACTTGTGAGATCTCTCACCTAATTATTTACAGGTTCTATGAAAAACTATTTACATCACACAGATAGCCCATCTCCACAGCCAACTCCAGGACCCCGGGAATGGCACTCAGCTGGTCCAGCGCATCATTAGGAAATATCACCTCAGCTTCATCATCCCAATTGTCAACATACGTGTAGTGAGCCTCTAGGTTTTGGTCCCTCCCCTGCTTGCAGATGGAAATTGCATTTAGAAACTCACTCCAAAACTGAATACACCAATGGTAAGTAAAGCACTTGGCCTCATAGGTCATTTTAGGGTAGTTGCTAAGATAATAGTTATGCAACTTATTGAATCTTTCCATTTTTTCAAAAACAACGGAAGGGGACATAAATGGGGGTGTCGGACCCGTAACCAGCTGAGATGAGGGGTGCGCTGGAACCTGATACGGAGGGGTGGGATGAACCATGTCCGGAGCTGAAGATGGATGTGGGGCTGGGCTTACAGGTGAGACTACGTGTGGTGACGGAGGAGGAGAGTCTGTAAAAAAAGATGGAGATGGAGAGGAGACAAAAGAGGATGGGATGGGTGACGGAACTAAGAAAGAAGTGGAGGAGAAGGTGTTGGAGCACGGCGTCTCCACCGGGTTCGTGGATGAGAAGAGATTCACAGCTGACACGGGGAGAAGTTGCAAATCACCGGTTTATTGTCTGACAGATTGCAATCCGGGAGCGGCCGTCTGACATGCATTCAGCATGTACAGGAGGAGGCTCTGCCATATGTATCAGCTGTATCCCTTTTAAAGCCCTATGGGCATCTCCCCCCCCTTTCTCAGTACCTTCCGTCTACTTGACAACCACATGTGTGACTCTAGCCGGCTCGTAGTTGTCCTTCTGGAAGGCTAAAAGATAAGTAGGGGCCGCTGATATTCTCTGTCGCCCCCCCTATCTGTTCCGATTAGGTAGCCTTGCCTTGCTGGCGCGCCAGTCAGTTGTTGTTTCAGTTAACTGCATTTTTTAGAATGAACCCCCCCCCCTTTTCATCATGCCCTGCTTTAAGCTATATTCTCTTTTTCCTCTATTCATTGTATGTTATTTATAATTCTATTTAATCCCACAAAGGCCGGTGAGCAGGGCTCAGGCTCAGGCTCTGACACTGATGGAGTGCGACACAGGATGGTTGCAACCTCGTCGTCACTCTGGGTGAGATCCTCACACGGGATCTTCTCACCCACTTGGGTTGAGTCAAAGGGGTTTGCCAATTTGCTGTTACTGAAGCGTACTAGATTCTGTAAATTTTTTGTAAATGGCCCCTTTTGTTTTTTACACCAATTTCTACGTCCTGACCGGCCTCCCGCCGAATGAATTCCGGGTCGCTGCTCGTGCGGTCGACCGGCTGGTTTGAGGAGCGACGTGTGTATCGTATTTTATCGTTCTTGTTGGTTTGTTTTTGTTTTTCTGCGTGCTTCGGTACAGTCTTGCACAAACTGCTTTGCACTTTTAACGGAGCTGCTTCTTTTTTTGAGTTTCTCTCTTATTTTTCCATACTTTTTTCCTCAATACTCACGGAGCGCTCTAGACGCGCTCGCTTTGCGCTGTCTCTTTGTTCTAATCGTGGCTGCTTGTTACTCCGGACACAATTTTTATTTATTTATTCTTTTAATTGTTATTTTATTTATTATTATTATTCCCGGAACATACCCCAGCATGAATATCTGTGAGATTTGTGCATTTTTTTGGACAATTGCATGTACGCATTGGCTGCTTATCTGTGAGTGTGCGTCTTTTACTGGACACAACCCTCCCGACGGATCGCGGCTCATCTAGCACAGAGATCGCTTAATTCAGCTTGGACTACAGACTCAACACTCCACAGACACGGTCAGCTTTCCAGAGGAAATTCTCCGCGTGAACTCCTCCAGCCAGCATAAATTCACACACAAAAAGGTAACCAGAAGAGGGAAGAAAAAGGGTGGCGTTAAAGCCAGGCTTAAAAGGGAGACCTTTAAACAGCGAGCGCTTCCGTCCATCATCCTGGCTAACGTTCGCTCTCTCCGCAAAAAAACGGATGAGCTGCAAGCTAGCGTTAACCATATGCATGAATACAGAACTGCTTCTATCCTGGCATTTACGGAAACATGGTTAAATGAGAGCGACAACGATGACATGCTACACATTGATGGCTTCACCCCCCCGGTACATCTGGACCGCGTCAGTGTGCTCTCCGGTAAACATCTTGGAGGAGGCGTGTGTCTCTATATTAATTCACGCTGGTGCTCCACAGACATCGAGCTCCTGGCCCTTTCTATCTCCCCAGAGAATTTCCACAACTTTTCCTCATTTTGGTCTACATCCACCCCAAAGCCAACGCCGCCACTGCTACGGAGCACATCATCAACACTCTAAATAAATTTGAACAGTTATCACCGGACTCCCCCAAACTCGTTTTGGGAGATTTCAATCACTGTTCGCTTGACAAGTCCCTCAAAGGATTCCATCAGTACGTCACATGTACCACCCGCATGGGGAAGATTCTGGACAAATGCTATGGTTCAGTCCAGGATGCATACAGATCTCTTCCCCTCCCCCCTCTCAGCTTGGCTGATCGTCATACAATCCTGCTCGCCCCAGCATACACGCCAATCATCAAAAGGGCAAAGAAGGTTGTTACAAACATCAAACAGTGGACAGCAGAAAGCAGAAAGCATCCAAACTCTACAAGGATGCTTTGAATCTACAGACTGGGACAATCTTCTTTCTTCCAACAATATACATGAGCAGGTAGACACAGTCTCATCATACATCTCCTTCTGCGTTGACAATATCATCCCATCAAAAACAGTCACCATCTTTGCCAACAATAAACCTTGGATCACCAAAGAGCTCAAGGAAATACTAAACAAAAAGAAAAGGATTTTCTTTACTGGCTCTGAATCAGACAAGAAGGAAATCAACAGAGAAGTCAAACTAGCAATTAAAATGGCAAAACTGAAATACAAAGACAAAGTGGAGCAGAATTTTTCAGAGGGGAACCTCCGCTCTGCTTGGCAGGGACTGAAAACCATGGCCACTGTGAACACAGCTGTCTCCAGTCCCAGAACCATCCACGTTGAGGGCAGCAGCGACACATCACTCCCTGATGACCTCAACTCCTTTTACACCAGGTTTGAGTCAGACAACTCCACTCAGCTCCAGAGTTTAAGATCCTCACTTAAATCAGACAACTCCGCACTCATCTTCAACACTCTGGACGTAGTGAATGCCCTTAAGATGACTAGAGAGAGAAGTGCACCCGGCCCAGACCACATCTGCAGTGGAGTCCTGCGGCATTGTGCTCAGCAACTAGGTGGCGTATTCCGGACCTTGTTCCAGAACTCTATGGACAGCGGCATAGTACCCCGCCTCTGGAAACATTCCACAGTCATCCCCATTCCTAAAAAAAGTATAACCAAAGTTCTGAATGATCTTCGGCCCGTGGCTCTCACCTCTCTAGTGATGAAAGCCATGGAAAGGGTCGTAAAACACCACATCATCAGAACAACTAACCCCTATATGGACCCGCTTCAGTTTGCATATCGCACAGACAGAGGTGTTGACGACGCAAAATCATTCATTATAGACACCATGCATAAACATCTGGAGCAGCCTAACTCATCAGTTAGACTCTTGTTTGCCGACTTTTCCTCAGCATTCAACACTCTGCAACCCCACATCCTGGCTACTAAACTCTCCCTCAACTTTCATCTGGACAACCAGTTAATCCTGTGGATATTGGACTTTCTGACCAACAGATCACAGAGGTAAACAATACTCTCTCTGACCTCCGTTATACCTCTACCGGGTCACCACAAGGATGCGTGCTGTCTCCTCTGCTCTTCATCTTATACACGGATGACTGCAGAAACACACAGCCCAACTGCCATCTGGTGAAGTACGCTGATGACTCCATCCTCCTGACTCTGCTGTCAGGCCCCTCACACAACCATGGTCACGCTCTGCAGAAGTTTGTGGGCTGGTGTGACACCTCATGTCTGGAACTAAACGTGACTTACTCCAACAAGCAGAGAGACCTGGCTGCAGCAGTTACCACCTTCATCCATGGTAAACCAGTAGAGCTAGTCCAGGAGTATAAATATCTGGCCACCATCTTTGACCATCTGCTGAAATTCTCCTCCAACACAGAGGAGATTCTTAGGAAGTGTCATCAGCGGCAATACCTCCTTAGGAAGCTCAATTCCTTTGGAGTCAGGAAAGACATTTTACGGTCCTTTTACTACTCCTTCATAGAGAATGTCATCTCATTCTCCATCATCTGCTGGTTCCATTCCACCAGCATGCAGCACAGAAATCGGCTACAGAGCACTGTCAGCATGTGCTCTAAGATTATTGGTCTGCCCTTGAGATCCATATCACACATCTGCGACCAGCAGACACACAGGCTAGCACTCAAAATCATTAAAGACCCATCACACCCGCTGAACTCTGCCTTTGAGTGGCTCCCCTCCAAACGTCGGCTCCGATGTCCCGGTTGCAGGACACAGAGGAGGAGGGCCACCTTTGTTCCTAAAGCTGTCCTTCTTTTGAATTCCTGACACCCCCCCAAACCCACCATTATCACCTCACACTCCCACCTCCCCTCCCCCTACAATCCAGACCTCCTCTGATCTCTCATCTCATCTCTCTCTTTTTTTTCCCCACTTTCATCATCATGCATCTTATTGCCTCTGTACTTTAAGCTTTATTTATTTTGTTCATAGTTCATTATGTGTGTGTGTCATTTGTTGTGTTACTACTGTTATTTGTGTGCGTTGCTCCTCTGTGCCTTTTAAATTGCCCCTCGGGGACAAATAAAGTTTTTTGAATTGAATTGAATTGAATTGTATTTCTACGGCGTCCTGAGCCCTGCTGACCCCTGCTGGTTGCCACCGGGGAGGGAGTAGACGCAGTGGCGGCAGACACGGTGATGGAGCTGGGTGCCGCCGGCCCAGTGCGGCATTTCCTCCGACGGCCTCCACCACTGGTGCTGGTTCGTCCTTTGGGGTTAAGGTCACATTCGATCTTCCTTCTTCCTCATACTTTTTCTACCTCCAGCTGAGGTCCATGCTTAGGGCCTGTAATATCTCTTTTTCCTTGCTTCTTCCTCTTCACCCGCTGTGCAGATTTGCTCTGTCCTTTCACCTGTTTCTCCTGATCGTGCCATTCCCACTGTCTGGAAGTCTCCTGATCGTGCCATTCCCACTGTCTGGAAGTCTCCTGATCGTGCCATTCCCACTGTCTGGAAGTCTCCTGATCATGCCATTCCCACTGTTTGGAAGTCCACCTTCCTTGATCTGCTTCTGCTGGAACTCTCTGCAGCCTGGATTAACAACTCGTCTGGTTCTACGATCCAGAGCTGGCTCCATGACGTGCAGCTGGTAAAGGACTGGCTGTGGGTCACGTCCTGAGGCCGTATTCCTTGTTTTTTGTTTTGATTTTTACTTTCCTAATTTTGACATTTCTTACTGATTTAAGTATGTTATTTCTTTTCTCCTCAGTTTTTAGCTGCACTCTTTGGGGCTGGGTGCTGCCGGTGACCACTGTTGGTCCTTTGTCTCTTTTCCTTTGAGGTGCTGTCTCAGAGTGTATTGGGGGGGGGGGGGGGGTCGAGTGTGTTTTGTTCTGTTCCGTCTTGTTCTTTGTTATAAAATCTCCAATTAAAATTTGATCACAAAAAAAAAAAAAGAAAAAGCAGAAATCCTAGTTTCGATAACTTGAGAGTGAAGATGCAATCCCTAATACTAATAATGCAATTTATGGAAATTGAAAGATATATAAATGATTTTACTTAATAGTCAGTTCCTGATGTCAGCATTTGGATTGAGCAGGCTGCTATATTTGGTGCACATGAACCTTTCCAGCGTTGTTTTTCGCTGTTGTTCTGCATATCAGGGAATCTGTGCACCAACTGTCGTGTTTTTATAGGTCAAGTTCCCCTGTTGAAACGCAGGCGGCCCAATTCAAGACCAGCGCATAAGTCTCCAAAGCCTATATTTCCTGTATCCAATAAGACGACAGAATTTTTCTCAATGTGCAATACTGACTGCCAAGTGTGATATCTGTGATGTGTGTGATGTAGTTTTGTTGTAGAGTGACATAAGGATTCAGTCTAATTAAATGTGCTGTCCCCTGTCTTTTTAATCCCAAAGGACGAACCAGTACCAGTAGTGGAGGCCGTCAGAGGAAATGCCGCACTGGGCCGCCGGCAGCCAGCTCCATGACCATGTCTGCCGCCACTGCATCTACTCCCACCCCGGTGGCAACCAGCAGGGGTCAGCAGGGCTCAGGATGCCGTAGAAATACAGCGGAAGGCCGGTCAGGACGTGGAAAGAGGTGTAAAAAACAAAAGGGACCATTTACAAAAAATTTACAGAGTCTACTACGCTTCCGTAACAGCAAATTGGTAAACCCCTTCAACTCAACCTAGGTGGGTGAGAAGATCCCGTGTGAGGATCTCACCCAGAGTGACGACGAGGTTGCAACCATCCTTCACTGAGCTCTCATCGGAGGCGGACGCACTTCTCTCCCTCTCCCTCCCCTTATCTTCCCTGCTTTGCTTCTCTCGTCTCGTCTAGTCTACTGTCTTACTGTCTATACTTGAGAGACTCTCTCAGCCCTGCTCTTCAAAACTAAGGAAATTATGGATTTGATCAACTGGTCTCTCAACGCAATTGACACCATCTTCTCGACGAGAAGCCCAGGTTCAGGGGAACCTGACTGTTCTGCAGGAACATACGCAGCTGGCTACACGATGGACGGATGGGAGAAGTGGAGGGTCGTGTGTCTGGCAGCTCTTTCCGTGGAGGACATCGAAGACATTTACCTATTCGGAACCATGATTACAGGTCTGATGCTGATTGGATTAGGCATTGCCCTGACTTATCGGAAATTGAAGAAAACGGTGACAGCCGCTCAAAGCCCAACTAGGCTGGCCGGGATGATTGACGGACTTGGCAGAGCTGTTGGCGCCCAGACTATGGCTATAGATCGCAAACTGGATAACATCACTGTGTCTAACGACCGCAGATTTAATAACATCACCGTGACTATGGACCGCAGATTTGATAACATCATGGAGAGGCTCACGGCTCTGCAAAGGATTTTGGATGGCGGAGACCAGCATGGACATTAGAGGAACTGCAAAATTACAGTTTCTCGCCTGAAAACCCAAACAACCCCATTCTATCTGCTTTTGGCTCCCCCCTAATCAGCACGGGCCTTGGCCAAGGCCTCTGCTGAGCTCAACAACTCCCCCTGAAGAACAAGGCAGTGAGACTCTCTTGCATTCCTCTCCCCCAACCACAAGGACACCCTACCCCCATCCCACGCCTTCGCCGCTTCATACCCCCAGCGTGAACGAACGGGTCCTTGTACAGCACCGTTTGGCTGCAGGAACGGACGGCTGTTTGTCTATGCTGGACTACCTCCACCTCCCCATTCCCCTCCCCTGTTGCAAGTCTCGACTTTAGTGTTGTGAGATGTGGTGACTATGTGCTTATTGCTGAGGTGTTTTTTTTTTCTGTTCCTATATTGTACTTCCTACTGGAGTACAGTCTGGGGGCTGTTTTTTTTATTCACCTCCACTCTCCTCACGTAATCTGTTTCTCTGAGTTTTCCTACAGTCCGCTGTCTTCCTGACCTGTCTGCCCCCCTATAATGTTTGTGTATGTATGGTCGGGTTGATGGCCTGCTTTTCGCTGGTACTTGTGACTAGTGACATGGTGAATTGCAACAGCAAAAAAGGGAATCAATCAATCAATCAATCAATCCTGTGTCGCACTCCATCAGTGTCAGAACCTGAGCCCTGCTCACCCGCCTTCTCCTCCACTTCTTAGTTCCGTCACCAGTCCCATCCTCTTTTGTCTCCTCTCCATCTCCATCTTTTTTTACACTCTCCTCCTCCGTCACTACGCATACTCTCACCTGTAAGTCCAGCCCCACATCCATCTTCAGCTCCAGCCCACCTCTCTGCATCAGGTTCCAGCACAGGCTGCAGCCCCCTCATCTCAGCTGGTTACGGGTCCGACACCCCCATTTATGTCCCCTACTGTTGTTTTTGAAAAAATGGAAAGATTCAATAAGTTGCATGACTATTATCTAAGCAATTGCCCTAAAATGACCTATGAGGCCAAGTGTTTTACTTATCACTGGTGTATTCAGTTTTGGAATGAATTTTTAAATGCAATTTACATCTGCAAGTAGGGGAGGACTCAAAACTCAGAGGCTCACTACTTGTATGGTGAGAATTGGGTTGATGAAGTTGAGGTGATATTTCCTAGTGATGCGCTGGACCAGCTGAGTGCCATCCCCAGGGTCCTAGAGATGGCTGTGGAGATGGGCTATCTGTGTGATGTAAATGGTTTTTCATAGAACCTGCAAATAATTAGGTGAGAGATCTCACAAGTACTTAGGATAAGATAAGATTAAGATAGGATACGTTAAGATAATGTTAAACTAAGATTGGATGACATAGCATTATGTGACGCCCCTGATGTCTGGAGGATTTGCCAGCATGAATGAAGCTCACTAACAGCTCAGGCTTCTCAGAGGGCATTGACATTGCATCAGAGAGAAGCATGGTAAGGGCTGGGACAAGTTCCCCTGGCTGACTCTAAACCACTTCCTCTAGCAAATTAAACCCAAGTAGTGGGTGATCAAGCGGAACACTGCAGACAAGAAAAGGCACTGTGATGGGCTCGCTGAAGCTGCCATTAGCGCTCAAGCTGACCGTGATCAGGACCTAGCCATCAAAAGGAAGAAAGTCTCCATTTACAGCATGGACCTCCAGCTCTTCCTTATCATCACATATTTCACTGAGAGGCCTCACCGGGGCGTCTGGTAGGTACCTCTCCTTCCAACCTCTGTTGATCATACTCAGTTGAGCTCCTGCATCTAGCAGTGCATCGACTGTCAACCCACTGAGGTTACATCGTGCAAGAGCCTTGGCACCTATAAACTTAACCAGGCGCCTACTCATTTGACTGGGTATGAGAAGAGGGGATTGGGGAAATGCTTGCTCATTGTGGTCTTTTGGCCTATGTTTCATTATAGCTGGCTTAGTCTTATTGGTGTCTGAGCCCTCTGTGTCGCACTCAGTAGTGTGAGGTGGGCACAATTGGGACTGAAGGTGAAGCCCGGTCACTGCCTGTCCCACAGCAGAAATCAGCTCACGTTTTCCTGACACTTGGGTTTCTTCAGACAACCCACTGCCCTGTGGCCCTCTTCACCACTGTAAAAGCAATGCGTGCAACCTGGGTGGTTTAGTTCAAGGCATTTAGCACAGCTGTAAGATTTGGCTTTCTGTTGGTCTACTTTACCTGGGCAGTTGTGGCAAGACCGTGGCTGTTGGGTCTGCAATGGCTGTTGCAGTTGTTCAACTTTCTTCATTAACTCCTCCACTCTCTCAGTTAACTGTTGGAGCACTTCAGCTTTGGGCTCTTGATCTGAACCATGTTTCTTTGTACTGTTGTTTTGCACTGCTGCAACTTCAAGCTGCGCTCTCTGCACATTTACAGGTCTCTGCCACACAACTGTCCCTAGGCGTCTTTGTCTTTCATTCTCAGTGTTTGTTATCCTCATCATTTGTTTTAGGATTGTCTCATCAGACACATTGCTGTCTGAAAGCAGTGGTTTAAGTTCTCGACGTATGTCATCATGCTTATGGCTGAGGCCCTGGTATACTGTGTGGAGGAAAATGTCTTGGACTGTGGTCACATGGTATTTCAATTCAGTGCCAGCATATTTAGAAGCAAATAGGATCTTTTGTTTGAGGCCTATGACTCGGTACAAAAACTGTTGTGGTGTTTCATTGTCACTCTGATTTGCGCACATGAGCTCTTGGAATAGTTCCGTGTTACTTCGCCCCCCTAAATGGGACTGTAAAAAGCCTTTAAGCTTATCCTTGTGTACTAGCATGTCTATGAAGTTTCCTGATTTAATGACTTTGAGAACACCTCTCAGGACTTCAGTCTCACTGAATTGCTCTTTAAGGCCATTAAGAGTCTGCAGCTGTATATCATTGCAACAGTAGACTAAGCTAATTTCCTAGATCCTTAAATTTGCAAGCAATCATTTGAAGAGAGAATGAACCTTTACTATGTGAGAAAGAGAAGTGCTCCTCCCTGCTTAATCAACTTAAAACACATAAAACATTCTCCTTCACCTTCTCCCTTATACTACAAGCCTTCCATTTCAGTTTAGCTGATTCTTAGCACAACTGACTAGTAAATTTCTATGCTATATTGCCAGTAACTCACTAGCAGTGTACTGATTTTTCAGCTATGCCCTTGTTTGTCAAAGTTTAATTATCATTAATTTCCCCCACAAGGATTGTTGATGTACCGCTTAAATAATCTCAACCAACATATTGGAATATTCTTATGACAGAGAACCTATCGTGTTAGATGGCATAATTAAGTTACAAAAAAAGCAGTCGTGTGTGTATAAAAGAATCTGCTGTATTGATTTTATTTAACCAGGAAAAAAATCAGCATGTAATATTTCGATTAAATGTCCTTTTTATTTATGACATAGTTTCATAGACAAAGAGCAAGTACTAAATGACCAACAGCAAGCAGTTATGAAACAGGAAAAAGAGAGAAAGAGTCCGACGGAGTCACCACTAGATCCAGTACCAGGGGGGTCAGCCACGTTTCCGTGAAACATGGTATATTGCAGTTTCTTGCATCGCGCTGGAACCCCAACCTCGCTCTTAGGTCACCTAGTTTAGACTGGACGTTTGCGAGCGGGACTCTGGGCAGTGGCGGGCGATGTGCTCGTTTCCTCAGTCTGTTTCGGACGCCGCCGTATGTCCCACAGTGCTTCTTTGTTCGGCGCCGCGGGGTCATGCGGCCGTGTCCTTTGTTTGGTTTGATTTACACAAACGTAAAAGCATGGACTATACCCCTAAAGGGAGGCCTTATTGAAATAATATGAATCATTTAAGGCCTGCATTCCACAATTAGATTAAAATGAGTACAATCTAATGTTAATATGGACGGATGTGTGTGTATGTGAATGACTGTGTGTGTGTGAGTCCTGTCAACAGGTACCAAATGCCCCTCCCCCCCAAAAAAAATAAATAAAAAATCTGAAGTTTATGATTAATATGGGAGCCCAGGAAATGTACAGGGTATGTACACAGGGCTGACAGCTTCTTATTCACAGGATCTGCGCCACATAAATGGGGGATGCTGTTTTCATTTATAATGTACTACAGAATGTGCAGTTAAAACAAAGAAAAAAAAATATCACTGAAAATGCACCAAGACTGACAATGCACCAAGACTGGCAATGCACTAAGACTGACAATGCACCAAGACTGGCAATGCACCAAGACTGACAATGCACTAAGACTGACAATGCATTAAGACTGGCAATGCCCCAAGATGGCAGCATGAGGTCATTGCACAAAACTGTGAGGAAATGCAACCCAGGTTGATCAGAAGGATAGTGCGGATGGTAGAAAGAGCCATGGAAAGCATTCAAAACCATTCAAACTGAGCTCCAAGATCAAGGTACGTCACTTACTGATCGCACCATCCGTCGCCTTTTGAACAATAATGGGTTCCGTGGAAGAGAATCCAGGAGGACTCCACTATTAATAGAGAAACATGAAAAAGCTAGAGTGGAATTCAGCAAAATGCATTTTGACAAGCCCCAAAGTTTCTGGGAGAATGTCCTTTGGACTGGTGAGACAAAATTGGAGCTTTTTGGCCAGTCACATCAGCTCTGTTTACAGAAGCAAGATGAAGCTTTAGAAGAAAAGAACACCATACCTACTGTGTAACATGGAGGAGCTCGGTTTTGTTCTGGGGCTGCTTTGCTGCATCTGGCACAGGGAACCTTGAATCTGTTCAGGGCACAATGAAGTCTCTAGACTACCAAGGCATCCTGGAGTGAAACATACTGCCCAGTGTCAGAAAGCTCAGCCTCAGTCACAGGTCATGGGTCCTCCAACAGGATAATGACCCAAAACATACAGCTAAAAGCACTCAGGAATGGCTGAGAAAAAAACATTGGACAATTGTTAAATGGCCCTCTATGAGCCCAGATCTTAATCATATTTACCATCTATGGAAAAATCTAACAATTGCAGTGGAAACGCCACCCTTCAAACCTAAGACAGCTTGAGCAGTTTGCTCAGGAGGAGTGAGCCAAACTACCTTTTGGCAAATGCAGACGTCTCATGGTGAAGTACAGAGATTGCTTGTTGGCAGTGATTACTGCAAAAGGTGGTGCAGTTGCGGGGTTACAAACATGAGCAACTGCACTTACTTACGAAGTTTATATCTCTGCACTATTTATTTACTGCCTGTGTGCACCTTGCACGTCCTGTTACTGTGATGTTAAGTGTTACTATATGTTACTATATGTTGTACTGGGTCCATGGAGAAACATTGTTTCATCACTCTTTGTACATGTATGAAGCTGCTGATGACAATAAAGTGACCTTGAACCTTGAATGGAAAACTGTGTTAAATAAAAGGCAAACCTCGACCCGTACCAATTCAATTCAGTGAAGTTTAATAGAAAACAAGACTTTAAACAGCGTGTGAACGGGAAAAGTAATAGTGATGTGACACAAACTGACATACCTTATACACCTTGGTGGCCTTTGCCTAGACACCTCTGCTTCAGACTGGAGGTCAGACATCGTCTCTGCCTCTTTGGCCTTCCTCCTGCCCTCTTCATAGCCGTCTGTGGAATACAGATGCAATAAACATTATTCAATCCCCTTATAATCACTCAGCAGGACACTCTGCAGATTTACTGAAATTGAGTACTTTGCAGAATATCAGTCAGCCTCCACTACAGCCAAACAATGATCACATATCTTAGCCAATGGTCATGCATACAATAAAACAACAATGGTGCTTAGAAGTTTGTGAACCCTTTAGAATTTACAAGTTCCCTACAGCTCTAAGGTCCATACAGAGGAGATGAGGAACATGCAGTTTGCTAAGTCACCAAGTTACCTAAGAACACTAAGGAGTTGCTGAAGAAGCGCAGTAGAGACTGTTTTTTCTGAGAATCCTCAGAAAGAACCGTCTCCCCAGAAATCTGCTCCATGCCTTTTATCACTGTTCCATGGAGAGTGGTACGGCAGCTGCACTTCCTCAGACATGAGAGCTCTCCACAGGGTCATCAGGGCAGCGGAGAAAACGATTGGCTGCCCTCTCCCCTCCCTGGAACAGATCTACACCTCCCGATGCCGGAAAAAAGCTTTGGACATTTCACAGGATTCATCACCTCACTGTCTCTTTCAGCTTTTGCCATCAGGCAAGAGATACAGAGCCATGAAAACCAGGACAAATCGCCTGAAAAACTGTTTTTTCCCCAAAGCAATCATGGCGCTAAATGCAAAACATAACAGTTCATTTCTTATATTTAATCAGTGCAGTATGGTTATTCAGTGCAGTCGGTATAGTCAATGCAGTATTCAATGCAATTTGTATATTTTGTAATATTTTATTACTCTTTTTATACCTCACATTGACTTGAATTGCATTTTCAGTTTCGTTGTCCAAGTGACAATGACAATAAACATTATCTTTATCTTTGTTAGGTGGCTACGTTTACATGCCTTAATGCAATTAAGATGTTTTCATGTAAACAGATTAATCGGGGAACTCATTTATAAATCTGATTGAAAAAGATGGTAAGCATTCATACAAACATTTATAGGAAGATTTTGGGATTTATAAAGAAAAACGTTTTGTGAAAAAAACGCATATTTCGTGAACGAGGTTGAAGCAGATGCTGTTTCGACAGGATCCTGTAGAGGGCACTGTGTATGCTAAATCGAAGGCTCCAGGAATGTATTTGGCATTTATAATAAACAATAATAATTCAAATATTTGTGGGCACACGGCATTTGGCTCTGAAATTACACAGTTCTTTAAAATAAAATTTAAATTTGCAAACTGAGTTGTATGCTGTGTTTGAATGTTCAGATATTATTATTATTATTAGATATTTCACTGTGTATTTTTCAACTTAATGCCCTCTGAAACTGGTACTATTTCATTAAGACCGACTTAAAAACAATGGGGGGGGGGCGGGTCTCCCCGGGGCTGGCGGGGCCCCCGCGGGGTGTGCGGGTGGTCCGGGCTCCTGGCTCTGTCCGTGCCTGCGTGGCCGGCCCCCGGGCCTGTGGCCGTGGGGTTCCTGGCTCGTGCTCGCCGGTGGGGGGCACCCGGTGCCTCCCCCCCTGCCTTCCTGGGGTGGGCGCGCAGCCATACGGTGGCGGGGGGCCCGGGTACCTGGCCGCTGTGGGGCGGCTGGGTCCATGACCCGTCGGAGCTCTCCCGGCCATCTGGGGGCCCCAGGGCGGTGTTGTTGTGGCCTCGCACACTCACTGGGAATCATTCCATGTTAACCTGCACACTCATACATACACTCACAGCACACAAACATACACACATACACATATGCGTACACACACACATACACGTATGCATAAACACACACACATACACGTACATATGCACACGCACACACATACACACACTTTCATATCAACACACATACACTTAGAATGCACACACACATAGACATGCACGCACACATGTACACACACACACACACACAAGAGAGTCTAGGGCTCTCTTCCCCCATTTTATCCCTCTTTCTCCTTGTCTGGGTGTGTGTGTGTGTGAGAGAGTATGTGTGAAAGTTGGTGTGTGGCTTCCACTCCCTCCTCTCAGATGCAGATACGGGTACGGCGATATTTAGACAGTGTTCCTGGTGGTCTGCTTATGTATATATATTTATTTTCTTTCGTTGGTATTAACGTATTTAATTCCAGAAGCAGATACTGGCACAAGCATATTCCCATGTCATAACGGTACCACTGGTTTTTTTGTGTGTATACTGTTTGTGTGTGTCCCTGGATCTTATCTTTCAGATACAGCAGCTGGTGTGATGATACGGTGTAAAACAGCAAGATGCAGAAGCTGTCCTTTTATCACTCTTTCCTTTTTGTTCTACTGTTTGTTATGTATTATTTCTCTTTCCCTGTCTCTCTCTCTGACCCCCCTCCTTATTTTATTTTTATTATGTATTTATTTATTTTTCTACTTCCTCTGTCTCTTACCCCTTTCTCTCCTTTCTCACTTTCTCTCTCTATCTCTTTCCCACTAACCGCCCCTGTCAGCTCCGGCTTTGTGGCGCAATGACATAAAAATGATTAATAAAGAGTATACCTCAAGTAACAAGAGGAGCTTAAATCCGAAGCTCCACTTTGCAAAATAAAAGTGTTGGCACAATAAAGCACCCAGACTAACATCCTGCTTGCTAAACTGCCGGACACGACAAGGGGGAAAAAAAACAATGTATTTTCTGCCCAGGTTAAAGGCTTCTTATTCATAGTTCCTGTACGGGGGATAGTGCTCACAGCGGCACATGCTGTGCAGTTTACAATAAAGACATTTTGAAAATACAAAATAATGTATGAAAAAATGATTAAGCTGTAGCACATACTTTTATTTCAAATATGAGTTTCACAAATTTCCCTGTAATAAAAATGGTGAAATAACCCAGGCTTAATGTGATATTTCATTTGTAATACATCTGTTTTCCAAACTTTGGCCACAAGATCTTCTTCCTGCCAGAATCTCTCCTTTCCTTTAATCCTCGGCTGTTGGGATCTGCTCTGCTGCTTGGAAGTTCCCCGGGGAGTTAGTGTTGGGAGGTTCTGGTGGAATGTGACCATCGTCAACCATGGGCTGGATAGCGCTGTGGTACCCAACCTGGCTCTGTGCCCTTCTTCTTTCATCTGCCCGGGCAGTGCCAGGTTGCCTGTGGTCGTCCCGGAGACACTTCGTCTTCCCTTGCTGTACTCTCAAGCCTCTGAGACAAGCACAATATCAGCTCTACACTCAGCAAGACCTTTAAAAGTATAAAAATGAATAGGCCCTAAAAATGGAGCCTGCAAGTTTTTTGGCTCAACACAAGTGATCAACTAGCTATCGACGCTAATGACCATTCATTAAAATGTCTAAAAAAGCTTCCTCCTTGTATATGCACAAACATTTTGCACACATGACGTTATCATGCATATATACTCACCTAAAGGATTATTAGGAACACCATACTAATACGATGTTTGACCCCCTTTCGCCTGACTAGAAATTTACTAGTCAGCTGTGCTAAGAATCAGCTAAACTGAAATGGAAGGCTTGTAGTATAAGGGGAAAGGTGAAGGAGAATGTTTTATGTGTTTTAAGTTGATTAAGCAGGGAGGAGCACTTCTCTTTCTCACATAGTAAAGGTTCATTCTCTCTTACGGGTTGCATCTGAACCATAGGGGAACCAGTGTATTGGGGAGGCGTATGTGCAGAATAGTTGAGGAATGTTTAAACTAGGGACTGGGTGGGCAGGGAGGTCAGTTAAGAATTTATGTGGGGAGAGACGGAAAGCCCAAATAAATATTAAAAGTAGACACTGTAAAAGGCCTACCATTAGTGGTCTGTATTTGAATGCTAGGAGTATTAGAAACAAAATTAATGACTTAGAGGCTTTAATTTCTTCTGACAATTACGACATTATAGGAATAACTGAAACATGGATGAGTGACAATGATGGTGATGAATATAATATGGATGGTTATACGTTGTTCCGTAGAGACCGGATAGGCAAGAAGGGAGGTGGTGTTGCAGTATACGTAAAAGAAAACTTGCAGGCAAGGGATCTCACTGATAAAAATAAAAATTCAGAAGCTGTATGGATCAAACTTGATGCTAAAGATTCAAATGGCCTAATTGTCGGGGTTTGTTATAGGGCACCTAATGTAGCTGTAGAGGAAAGCAGAATATTATATGATGATATCAGGATTATGAGTAATAAAAATGATGTGGTGGTTATGGGTGATTTTAATTTACCTGGGATACAGTGGGACACAGTCTCTGGCTCTTCTGTAAATGAACTTGAGATGGTGGAATTAGTACAGGATTGTTTTTTTACTCAGTTTGTTAATACTCCTACCAGGGGAGAAGCCCTTCTTGATCTCGTTTTTTGTAATAACCAGGATAGGATTGGAAAATTAGAGGTTTTAGACCCATTGTACGGTAGTGATCATAACATGGTTAAATTCGAGGTTAATTTTAGTGTCCGAAGAGCAAAGTCTAAATTAAAAGTATACAATGTTAGGAAGGCTAACTTTAATGGTATGAGACGGAAATTAGAAACTGTAAACTGGACAGAGTTAAATAGCAAAACAGTTGAAGAGGCATGGGAATTTTTCAAAAGCACATTGTTGCAAGTGCAAGAGGACTTCATACCTGTTTCCAGCAAAACTAAATCTAGGAAACGGCAACCAAGGTGGTTTACTAAGGAAATTAAGAATAAAGTCAGGAGGAAAAGGGCTCTGTTCCACAACTGGAAAATAACTAATGATTTCAAAATCAAGCAGGAGTATCTAAGTCTACAGGCAGAGTTAAAAAATGACATTAGGCTATCAAAGAGGGATGTAGAAAGAAAAATTGCATTGGAGGCTAAGCATGACAGTAAAGGTTTCTTCCAATATTTTAACTCCAAGAGAGCACTAAAAGCTGAAATCACTAATTTGCAGGATAGTAAGGGCCTTATAATTGATAACGAAATTGATATGGTAAACGAGTTTAATGATAATTTTTCAAGGGTGTTCACAATAGAGAACACAAGTAACTTACCACCTATTAATACGAATACAGCATCGTCTATGACCAATATATGTATAACTGAGGTTGATGTGATACTAAGCCTAGCTAAACTCAAAATAAATAAATCGTAGGGGCCTGATGGCATCTTACCTTTAGTCTTGAAAGAGATGAGGGATATTATTAGCCAACCTTTGACTTTAATATTCCAGAAATCGTTATCTGCGGGTGTGGTACCATCAGATTGGAAGCATGCTAATATAACACCCATATTCAAAAAAGGGGATAGAAGTAATCCAGCAAACTATAGGCCAATCAGTTTAACTAGCATTACTGGAAAAATAATGGAAGCTATAATTCAAGTGAAAATGGTAGATTACCTAGATGCAAATAACATTATAAAGGATAGCCAACATGGATTTAGGAGAGGTAGATCCTGCTTAACGAATCTGCTTGAGTTCTTTGAGGAAGCTACAAGTGAAATTGATCACAAAAAGGCCTATGATGTGATTTACTTAGATTTCCAGAAAGCCTTTGATGTTGTCCCCCACAAACGGCTCTTGTTAAAGCTTAAAGCTGCAGGAATTTTAGGAACTGTGGCAGCTTGGATCAAAAACTGGCTAACTGATAGGAAGCAGCGAGTAGTTATTAGAGGCACTATGTCACAGTGGGCATCCGTTTATAGTGGGGTACCGCAGGGTTCAATTTTAGGACCACTATTGTTCCTAATTTACATTAATGATATTGACACGAATACATACAGTAAACTGGTTAAATTTGCAGACGACACTAAGGTGGGCGGGGTAGCAGATACTAATCTAGCAGCAGAGAGGCTTCAACGGGATCTGGATTTAATTAGCGAATGGGCTGATACTTGGCAGATGAAATTTAACACAGATAAATGTAAGGTAATCCATGCAGGGAGCAGAAATATACAGTACAGATATTTTATGGGTTCCACTGAAATAAAGGTAGCTGATTACGAGAAAGATCTCGGTATGTATGTTGATGCTTCCATGTCCCACTCTCGCCAATGTGGGGAAGCAATAAAAAAGGCGAACAGAATGTTGGGTTATATCTCTAGATGTGTGGAGTTTAAGTCAAGGGAGGTGATGTTACACTTATATAATTCCTTGGTAAGACCCCACCTAGAATACTGTGTGCAGGTTTGGTCACCATACCTCAAGAAGGACATTGCTGCCTTAGAAAAGGTGCAACGAAGAGCTACGAGAATGATTCCTGGTCTTAGAGGAATGTCTTATGAGGAGAGGTTAGCGGAACTGAATCTGTTCAGCCTTGAGCAAAGGAGACTAAGGGGGGATATGATTCAGGTCTATAAGATTCTAACGGGTCTGGATGCTGTTCAGCCAAATTACTATTTCAATATTAGTCTAAATACTAGAACTCGTGGCCATAAGTGGAAATTAGCGGGAGAACATTTTAAAACAAATTTGAGGAAGCATTTCTTTACACAGCGTGTAGTCAGAGTATGGAATAGTCTTCCTGCTATTGTAGTGGAAGCTAAAACCATGGGTTCCTTTAAATCAGAGCTAGATAAGATTTTAACAACTCTGAGCTATTAGCTAAGGTCTCCCCAAACGAGCTTGATGGGCCGAATGGCCTCCTCTCGTTTGTAAATTTCTTATGTTCTTATGTTCTTCAAATGATTGCTTGCAAATTTAAGGATCTAGGAAATTAGCTTAAATAATATAATATTATAATATAAATATTATATATATATACACTCACCTAAAGGATTATTAGGAACACCATACTAATACGGTGTTTGACCCCCTTTCGCCTTCAGAACTGCCTTAATTCTACGTGGCACTGATTCAACAAGGTGCTGAAAGCATTCTTTAGAAATGTTGGCCCATATTGATAGGATAGCATCTTGCAGTTGATGGAGATTTGTGGGATGCACATCCAGGGCACGAAGCTCCCGTTCCACCACATCCCAAAGATGCTCTATTGGGTTGAGATCTGGTGACTGTGGGGGCCATTTAAGTACAGTGAACTCATTGTCATGTTCAAGAAACCAATTTGAAATGATTCGAGCTTTGTGACATGGTGCATTATCCTGCTGGAAGTAGCCATCAGAGGATGGGTACATGGTGGTCATAAAGGGATGGACAAATTGTAGCCTCTTTTCCTATTTGTAGTGGAGATGAATGGTACCCGGTGGGGTCTTCTGCTGTTGTAGCCCATCCGCCTCAAGGTCGTGCGTGTTGTGGCTTCACAAATGCTTTGCTGCATACCTCAGTTGTAACGAGTGGTTATTTCAGTCAAAGTTGCTCTTCTATCAGCTTGAATCAGTCGTCCCATTCTCCTCTGACCTCTAGCATCAACAAGGCATTTTCGCCCACAGGCCTGCCGCATACTGGATGTTTTTCCCTTTGCACACCATTCTTTGTAAACCCTAGAAATGGTTGTGCGTGAAAATCCCAGTAACTGAGCAGATTGTGAAATACTCAGACCGGCCCGTCTGGCACCAACAACCATGCCACGCTCAAAATTGCTTAAATCACCTTTCTTTCCCATTCTGACATTCAGTTTGGAGTTCAGGAGATTGTCTTGACCAGGACCACACCCCTAGCAATCATGGCGTTAAATGCAAAACATAACAGTTCATTTCTTATATTTAATCAGTGCAGTATGGTTATTCAGTGCAGTCGGTATAGTCAATGCAGTATTCAATGCAATTTGTATATTTTGTAATATTTTATTACTCTTTTTATACCTCACATTGACTTGAATTGCATTTTCAGTTTCGTTGTCCAAGTGACAATGACAATAAACATTATCTTTATCTTTGTTAGGTGGCTACGTTTACATGCCTTAATGCAATTAAGATGTTTTCATGTAAACAGATTAATCGGGGAACTCATTTATAAATCTGATTGAAAAAGATGGTAAGCATTCATACAAACATTTATAGGAATCCTATAAATACATGATACAATCCTATCATTCTTATACTATGGTATCTTATATCATATAATCTTATCTTAACCTTATGGTAAGTTATCCTGTCTTAGTCTTAACTTATATGCTATTTTATGTTATACAATCTTAACTTGACCTATCTTAACCTTATTGTTGAGCTTTCTGCCTCCATATGTATGAACCAAATGTTCTCTTCATTCATTTGTGTAAATCAATAAACTGATTAATATTGTAAACTGGTGTTTTATTTTACGTCTTTTCAGTATTTACATTTTCGTTTTAAAGCATACATTTTGACACACGTCTACACACGTCTGCTGTCATGAAAAACTTACAGAAAGAGAGAAGAAATCACTCCACACGCAGCATACATCGTGTCACACATTATACATGCGCAGAAAAGAAAAAGTAGACCCTTTTTGTCAACATCGTGGAAAAAACTTAATAATCAGAAATAATACAAACATATGAGATGAGAACACATAATCCAACACTTATCCTATATAATCTTAACTTATCCTATGTTACCTTATGCTACAGAACTTGATCTTAACCATAACATATCCTATCTTAATACTGATAGCCCATCTCCACAGCCAACTCCTGAACCCCAGGGATGGCACTTAGCTGCTCCAGTGCATCAATAGGAAAGATGAAGACAGCATGTTCCCCTAATTTCCTGTTTCTGATGGAACGCCATCCGACCTCACCGTGGCGAAATGAATGGCTGATATTATAGGTACGGTAATAGATACAATTAGACAGTTGTATTGTCTGGCGTTGTCATAGCTGCAACACTAAAATAATATAACTAACCAGAGTGCACATGCACATGCATTGGTACTATGTCTCCGCGATGCTTCAAAATCCATCGGCAAACATCTCTGTGATGCAGAAACATCGCTACCGAACATTTGATTCCATATTCCCCCGATGTCTGCGCCATGTATTTCAACAGTGATGCGATGTTAATTTGATCACTCTGCAGCCTTTAGCCCGCTGTTATTTTCCGTTATTAGGTTATTATACAGGGCAGCTCAGGCCGGGGGAGCAGGCGCTGATGCAGCCCGGTGCCGCACCCACCACACGTCGGAACTGCTCGCGATCCCGGCCGGCGACCCCCCAGGCAGAGATCTAGACACGCTCGATTCAGTCCCACCCTTATTATAATTACTTTTATATCCTCCTGAGACCCAAGGAAAAAAGTGTCCTTCAATTGTAGGTTATGTGTCTTTGGAGGAAATAAGACATCTTACAATTTAGATTTTTTCTAATTTATTTTTATTTTTAATTTCACAGCATGTCCTCTTTAGTGCACAACAGGAATAAATACGTTTCCTAACATCAGTGAAAAAATAAATGCAAAAATACAATGTCCACTACAATGGACATAAATGAATGGGTCGGGTCTCAGGAGGATATGCAGTAATTGGTAACTAGTCATTTTCAGTAACTTGCACGAGACTGCCAGTTGGCTGAATCCGAAATAGTTGTAGTGCTACAAGGCTGGATTGTTACAGGGACTGTGTTAAATGCAAATGCTGTTCTGATTGCGTTAAAATCAAACGTTTTTGCTCAGATTTCATGAATTTGGTGGTGTGCTCTTTATACTATGCCAAGTTTTCCTAAAAGCAGATATTTTATTTTAAAGGTGAAATAGAGCAGCGCATTGAATTGTAATGCCTGTATCTTGAAACGTAGCGTGTTGCCAGACTCTCCGATGCACAGCTCTATGGTCCATACAGAGGAGATGAGGAACATGCAGTTTGCAAAGTCACCAAATTACCTTTTGTTAAGTGGCTACGTTTACATGCCTTAATGCAATTAAGATGTTTTCATGTAAACAGATTAATCAGGGTGCTCATCTATAAATGTGACTGAAAAATATGAGAAGCACTCATACACACATTTATAGGAAGATTTTGGGATTTATGAAGAAAACGTTTTGTGAAAAAAACGCACATATCCCTGGGGAAACCAGACCACCTTATAATTAGAGGAAAAATATGTCCATTGCTTAAAATTATCATACAGACCCAGTGAACTCAAAAACAGGTATTTTGTAAAAATAAATGAGATTGAAGGAGATGCTGTTTCGACAGAATCCTGTAGAGGGCACTGTGTATGCTAAATCGAAGGCTCCAGGAATGTATTCGGCAGTTATAATAATAAACAATAATAATTCAAATATTTGTGTACACACGGCATTTGGCTCTGAAATTACACAGTTCTTTAAAATAAAATTGTTTAAAAAAAGTTTTATGAACAAGTCAAATATGAATTATAAAATACAATTTTCCAGTTAAAATACTTATTTTAAATACATGCCTCAGAAATTCCGACACTGAAGAGGGAAGTATGGTGAATAAGTATCATTGGTTCTAACTGAAGCCAAAGGCGAGGAGTACAGCAATTTCACCCAAGAAATAAAAATATCCTCAAAGCCAAACCGCTTCAGAACATAAAATAAATAGTTCCATTCAACATGATCAAAGGCTTTCTCAGCATCTAAAGATAGGAGTACCTCTGGGCACTCAGACGAAGATGATGTGTAAAGGATATTAAATACACGCCTAATATTAAAAAAACAACTGTCTATTTTTAATGAAACCAGTTTGATCAGATGACACAATGGAGGGTAATACAGATTCAAGACGGAGAGCCAACACCTTAGCCAGTATCTTAACATCAACATTAAGGAGACTAATTGGACGGTAGGAGGAGCAAGCGAGGGGATCCTTGCCCTTCTTCAGAAGTAAGGATATTGATGCCTGACGTAGAGTTGGAGGCAGGCATTGGGACTTTAAGCTGTCATCAAATACATCCTTGAGTAAAGGGTTTCATTTTGCTGCAGACTTTTTATAAAACTCTGTAGGAAAGCCGCCCGGGCCTGGACATTTCCCACTCTGCATGCATGTGATAGCTTTATGAATTTCATGTAAGGAAATAGGATTCTCTTACATTCTCATCCACGGTGGGTATATTCAGGTCTTCAAAGAACCTATCCATTAAACTCAGATCAAAAGAGTGTTTAATACAAATTAAAATAGAAATCACTAAACTGCTTATTAATATCTAAGGGATCTGATAATAGTCCTGTGTCAGAATCAATCTGGGCAATTACTTGAGTACTAGATGTCTGTTTTAAACTATAAGCCAGAGCCCTGCTTGGTTTCTCCCCATACTCATAAAACATGTGTCTGGTTTTTAACAGAGCCCGTTCCGCCTGTCCAGTTGAGAGCAGATCAAATTCAGCCTGATACATCATCCGCCGTTTATATAGCTCTGGAGATGGACCAGTGGCATAGGCTTTGTCTACTCTAGAGATGAATTCCAAAAGTTATGTTTGCCTAGCTACCTGTGCTTTATGAACAGAGGCATTGTAGGAGATAATTTGGCCCCTCAGGTAAGCCTTGAGCGTCTCCCAAAGTAAGGAAGGGGAGGTCTCTTCATTTACATTAGTTTCTAAAAACATATCTATACCAGCATTTACGAAGGCAATAAATGATTCATCTGACAAAAGAAGTGAAGTGAGCCTCCATCTGAATCTGCTAGGTCTATGATAGGGGAAGGTCAGGACCAGTGTTACAGGTGCATGATCTGATATTACTATACTGTTATAAACACATTCTTTTACCAATGGGAGTAGATATGTATGTATGTATGTATAAAGAAATAATCTATACGTGAATAATAAAAAGAGTATTCCCTCTTTGTAGGATAAAGAAATCTCCATGGGTCAGACACCTTGCAAGATTGTAAAAAAGTCTCTATGCATTCAGCTGTTTCTGAAGCACCAATTGGGCGATTGGAGGATCTATCCAATACTGGGTTAATTACACAGTTACAGTCACCAGCTAAAATAAGCTGATGAGTGTCCAGGTATGGTACGGTCAATAGAAAATTGTTCATGAACTTAGAATCGTCCCAATTTGGAGCATATACACAAGCTAATATCACAGGCAAACGGTACAGTTTACCCACCACAATAACAAAGCGGCCATTGGGGTCCAATATTGTTTCAGACACTTCAAATGATACTGATTTGTTGATCAAGATTCCAGCCCCCCTGGCCCTACTCCGAAAGGTTGAATGGAATACTTGTCCAACCCAGCCTCTTTTTAAACTCAAATGATCTGACCTGCGCATGTGCGTCTCAGTTAAGAAGGTTATATCCGTTTTTAAAAACTTAAGATGAGCAAGGACCTTGGTGCGTTTCATAGGATGATTTAGGCCTTTCACATTCCAATTAGTAAACTTAACTGACTGGCCACTCCTCCCAGAAGCCATATTTGAATTTGCCATATTTAATACTGGTAATATCCAGCAGACATAATCTGAGTTGCAGTAAATTAATTCTGTGACTCTGGTAGATGTCATGTTCGAAACAAAGTGTAACCACTAATGGACAAAATGAAAGACCAAAAAAACAACAAAATAAAAAAGAGACTTTAAGTACAAAAACACCACCACCCCCACCCCCCAGCACTATCCCGAACACAGTGCATATCCCAAGAGCAAAACACTGCAAAATTCTAACTTGGGTCTCTAATTTAACCAAAAACGACCCAAAGCACAGCGAGCAATCACATTCAGAAATATATATACAGTGGTACCTCGGTTCTCAAACTCACTAGAACTCCAATTTCTTGAAAGTCGAACAAACCAGTTTGACCTAGAACTCGATCTGAATATCAGAAGTCGAACCATGAACACTGACTTAATATAAATTGTACGCGCCAGGAAATGAGTCATACGACAATGCAATTCTTACTTGAATGCCTTCTTCACAGACTGGACGATTAACCAAATAAAACAGCGCAACATTACAGTAACTAACAATAAATAAACCACTAACTTACGTGTACTATTAGAGCATTTATGTCATTTATTTAAACTTTATTTTACCAGGTAAATTAACTGAAAACCACTGCTTTACGTGATATTCGGGAGAAATAGCAGATTACGCATCGGAACTGCCTGGGATACAAACGTCATGCATGTAACTAAACTCTTCAGCCAATAAGGGCAAAGGTGTGTTGTCACGGAGGCGGTTCCAGTTTGTGCAGCCGGGTGAGAGGTCGCAATGCATCTAACCGTAATGCATTGCGTCAGGATCAGAATGTGTTGCTTTAAGCCAGCGCTGTAAGCAAGTCGAACGCACCCAATGACCGGACTGGGGAAACAAAATTTACAAGCGGACTTAATACAGAGGACTAATGACAACAACCAGAAACAGCTGATCACATGGGGATCCCACACGAGCTTAACGAGGGGGCGTGGCACACGGAAGGAGCGGACGATCGGGGCAGGACAGGGGTAATGTTGGGATAATATCTTTATCGTTTTGGAAGCCATTAAGAAAAAAAATGCTCTTCTTGTTTTATCCTGTTCATTTTGTGTTGAAGTGCTTAAAAAAACACACACACACACACACACACACACATATTTAGGTGTCATTTTGGGGGGCCGGGAACCAATTAATTGGTTTTCCATTATTTCTTATGGGAAAAATTAGATCAGAACTCAAACTTTTTAGGATTCGATCTGGAGTCCGGAACGGATTAAGTTCGAGAACCGAGGTACCACTGTATAGTGCAAAATACCATGTATTTTGTAATGTCTCAAATGAAGTAGGCCTAAACTAATATTAGGCCACTAAACATAGTGTACTATCAAAGAGCAGCCCATTGGTTTTCAATTCAGTAGCCTAATATGAAATACTATGGTTTAATGGTTTAAAATTATAGTAAACAAAAGCAGCTC
The DNA here is from genome assembly GCF_048594095.1 of Paramormyrops kingsleyae. Classification (NCBI taxonomy): domain Eukaryota; kingdom Metazoa; phylum Chordata; class Actinopteri; order Osteoglossiformes; family Mormyridae; genus Paramormyrops; species Paramormyrops kingsleyae. The sequence goes on along the minus strand of NC_132820.1, from coordinate 22,520,095 downwards.
AAGAAAATCAACTATTCATATGTTATAGCCTATTTATATGAGGAAGAGAACAAGAATTCCCGGCATGTTGAAAAAAGTGCCTACACCAAACCTTTCCATATAGACTAATAACAACCGAGAGAAAAAAGGGAAAACAAATGTCTTTCTCATAAATTGAGCAACATAGCACTATCTGCATTTAGTAGGCTATAGACCTGGTTAATTCAACTTTGACACTGACGGTGAAATAAACCTGTACAGTTCGGTCACTTAAAAAACACTGACCGTTTTTGAAAGTTATGTCTGTACCTGATCATGATGGAGGAGAATGGTAGTCTTTATATACGAGATGGCCCGATGGGGATCGGTAAAGGTTTTTTCCTCGCCATCAAATGTGATACGGAATGTAGCTGGATAACGGAGACCAAATCTCACATCCTTAACAGTTCTAAGGAGCTGCTTTGCCTCTTTAAAGGCAGCTCGCTTCTTTGCTATCTCCAGAGTGAAGTCCGGAAAGATGTGCACACGCTTCTTCTGGCTGGAGAGGCGAAGGATGCGATCCTTCACGTCACCATGATGTACACGGATTATGAATGGTCTTGGCCTCTCCCCTTCCCGCAGCCTCGGTGCTAATGAACGGTGGCCCCAGTCCAGACGTGGAGTTTCCTCCAGGTTCAGTATCTCCTTCAAAGCAGTTGCGCAGAATTGCCGCGGGTTGGTCCCCTCTTGGCCCTCCTCTATTCCAACAATGCATTTAGTTGTCAGGTTACACACATCTGACTGCAGTTTTTTCGCAGCAGTTTCCAAAGTAAAGACTGTAGAGCTCCACGCCGTGGTAGACTGCTCGAGGTCGTCCAAATGCTCGGAATGCTGTGCATTAGCAGTCTGTAAGGAGCTAGCCGTAGAATGCAACTCTTGGCGGATAGAAGTTATTTCTTGCCAGAGGACAGCAGTTTGTGTATCTATTTTCGTGCCCAATAGTTCAATCGCTGTCATAATTTTCTCAACCGAATCCGAAGAAAGTTGCTGTGCATCACCCTCAGTGGTAGCCTTCTTGCTAGCTGTAGCAGGTTTCTGTGAGCGACTAGCCATTTTTAAACGGGGAGGAAAACAAAACTTTTAAACGCGTTTTCTTGCTGCCTTAGTCCTTCAATTAGTGATGTTAAACTTTTCGGATAAATATTTATCTATCAATATGGCTTCTGCAAGTATGTAAATATAATGAAAATGAAATTGCTCGCTGAGCTCCAGGACCTCACAGCCTCACGTGTCGAACGTCAACCGGAAGTTCCCATGCAATTGTTTCTTAAACATACCTTTACCTATCTTATCTTATCCTATGTTATCTTACGTTATGTGAAATGTCGCTATTTACATCTGACAGATAGCCCATCTCCACAGCCATCTCCAGAACCCCAGGGATGTCACTCAGCTGGTCCAGCACATCACTAGGAAATTTGACCTCATCTTCATCAAGTCTCGGTCGCAGGGGCACCCTCATTATCCCCGTACGAATAGTGAGCCTCAGAGTTTCCATTCCTCTGTTGCTTGCAGATGTGAGCTGAGCTCATGAAGTCGTTCCAGAACTGCTGGCACCAGTAATGAGCATAGCACTTGGCATCATAGGTCATCTTATTGTAGTTGCTTATATCGTAATTATTGAATTTTTCCATTTTTTCAATAACAAGAGAAGGGGACAAAAACGGTGGTGTTGGACCCATGACCAGCTGAGATGAGGGGGCCTGCACCAGAACGTGAGGCAGAGGGGTGGGATGAACTACGGCTGGGGCTGAAGATGGTTCTGGAGCTGGGCTAACTGGTGAGGCTACGCATGGGGATGAAGGAGGGGAGTCCATAAAAAGAGATGGAGAAGGAGGTAAAACAAAAGAGGATGGGACTGGTGAGGGAACTAAGAAGGAAGTTGATGATAAGGCTGGTGAGTAGGGCTCAGGGTGCGACGTTGTTGGGACTCGATGCAGGATGGTAGCGATCCCACATGGGTTGAATCGAAGGGGTTACTGGAGAATAGCAGCTTTTGTAAGTTCTTGGTATATGGCCCCCTTCCGTCCTTTAGGTTTCCTCCTTCGTCCTGATAAAAGAATGACGGTACAATTATGCAAAATAAAGTGTAAAAATACAAGAGTCAAATCAATTGATGGCTGTTAGTGACAGACAGACAGCACACTTGCCAGTCAGTACTGCACATTGAGAAAAATACTGCCGTCTCATTGTCTCATTGGAGACAGGAAACGAATGCTAGGGAGACTTACGCGCTGGTCTCGGATTGGGCTGCCTGCATTTCCGTAGGGGTACTTCACCTATAAAAACACACCAGTCAGTGCACAGATTGCCTGATATGCAGAACAGCATTTACTATAGAGAATAGCAACGCTGGAAAGGTTCATGTGCACCAAGGCTAACAGCCCACTCAATCCAAATGCTGGCATCAGGAACTGACTATTCAATCAAATCATTTACTGTATATAAGTGAACTTTATTGTCATTCACACCATACAACAGTACAACAACGGAAGCATAGCTGAACAAAATTGCATACCTCCAGGCTCAATGTGCAGACATAAAAAGACAGGTGCACATAGTCAACATATGGATAACACAAAGAAAATTTCACTTCTTACACAGAAGTAATTAAGACTGTGTAAGACAGCATAAGGCAGCACAGGACAGACACTAAATATACAAACCAATATACATATATCTTGCGCCTTCCATAAATTCCATTATTTCTTTACTCTCAGGGTACCTAAAGTAAGAATTCTGCCTTTTCTGATTTACATTATGGGGACATATTCACCTGTTATCTTACTATTTCACAATGATTATCTGTGATGTTTAAACACATCACAGCAGCAGAATTTACCGATTCCATTATACAATACAGTAACCATGTGGATTAGAGCCCCGTATGTTTACCGTTTCATGGTAACAAACACGATCTATTACTCTAAGTAAAACTCCATCCATCCCTTATGAACATTTTATTTTTAAGTATTCCAAGACACACACTTCCAAAACAATACGATTGTCACAGAATACAAGACTCAACAACACCAGACAGCCCTATTCTGACTTTCATTCTTCAAGTGTTGAGTTACTCTGGCCATCGTTTTGCCATTCTTACCGGGGCTAATGGAACCAGGGTTGTTTTCTGGAGCAATCCACACAAGTTTCGGGGTGACAATGAAACAATTAAGACGGACCAATTAGTGCTGGGCTGTTTATCGGATATTTACGGAATATCGATATATTATCAAAACCAGATAAAGGAGGACACAATACAGTTTATATCGACATAATTTGGTCGTTTGTTAAAATCGGGCGCTATTAAAGACTTTGAATATAATTCCTTCCCCTTTTAGAAGTAACGCGAGAGCTGCGGTCCCGACGTTGCACAGACTCCCAGAATTCACAGCGAAAAGCGACCCATTCAGTTAGGATTCATGGGGGTTTGATGGAGGGCTTAATGCAATGGGACAGATAATATGTCACATGTGGTTTTCATTTAAAACTGAATATTTACCACACTTGAAGGAAATTTTCATGTATTGCTAATCTTCCTAAAAATACAGAGGTGGGTCTATGCACTTATGCCGATATTATGTTTTGTTTACCCATGTTTACAGTTTTATCCTTAACATAGCCTCCACGGGTTTGCTCTAAAGACATCTCATTTCATTTACACAATGACAATAAAGCTATCTTTATCTTATCTGAGAGTGGAAGAAGCAAAATGACGCAATGCTAACGTTAGCATTAGCAAACAGCTGCCTAGTAATCTTTGGAAGTAACACGTTACTATAATTCCACTACGTTTGGCTGTAAGGAGTAATATAGCTAAATACCCTTTCAAGTTAAATAACACAATTAACAGTACCGAAATTTAAATGGACTTGTTACTTTTGTCTTTCGTTAAAATATTAAGTTACAAATGCGTCCTGTTCCGCTAATTTCCGGTTTATGATCTAACGCCATCCGACCTTACTGACAATTTGTCAGTTGTATTGTTTCGCACTGTCACAGCTGCAACACTAAAATGATATAACTACCAGGCATTGGCATTGTCTCCGCGATCCTTGAAAATCCATCGTCAAAGCATCTCTGTTGCAGAAACATCGCTACCGAACATTGATTCGACATTCCCCCGATGTCTGCGCCATGTTTCTCAACAGCGAGGCGACGTTAATGTGCTCACTATGCTACCTATAGCCCACTGTTATTTTTCCTTATTTGGCTTTATAACCCACAACAGGTTTATAGTATATATGTATTCCTATAGGGTAGATGTGTTCTGTTAGCCCCACATGCGGGCATACTGTTTAAAAGCACATATATAGAAACAATCCATTACAACGTTTACTGTTTGATATTGACAACATGACAGAAACAGAATCACTAGGTTTAACATTTATGCTGAAGTGATTATAACACAGCAATACTGTCCGATAGTGGTGGGCGGATCGATCCAAATATCGATAATAATGTTGGTATTTATATTGATCAATACCAGTTTAATGAGATCGATACTTATAAGTTTCAATCTCTCTCCCGAATGCACCGCAGCTGTGTGTTCGCGCTGCTGCTCTCAATTGCTGCTCCCAGCTGTCACATGACTCAGCGGCGCCAGGCTAGCAAACAGGCGCGGGCGCACACACATACACACACACACTATAATATTTCTAATAAAGTATTTTAATAGTGGGTCGCTGAGCCATGCTCACAATAATTAACCCTCTGGAGCCTAGGGGTAGGAAACACACTTTCACTGACTGGGGCATGGTCACACATTTCTTCAAATATCATAAACTTAATTCATGACAAATAAATTATTTCTTATATATTTGGTTTGGCAACAAACTCATCTTAATCTTAGTGTACTTTGTAAATATGTCAAATTTATGTGAAGTTTGTAATTTGACATTCAAAGTATAGACATTGCAAAATGCAGTTTGGAACACTTGCAGAAACATTATAAAAGTACATAGTAAGCAATGCTGGCAGTTTGTTTTGATCCCAGATATCTGATCACCAAAGTCTTGGCTACATGAAGATGACTAAATGGTGTAGTTGCAACATTCATTTGGATAAATAAATAAGAAAAACCTAACTCATGTAACTATTTCTGGCTCCTTTCATTGAATATGTAGCAACTTTAATGTGTATGAATGAACCATTGTCACCTGGCCACGTCCCTACCCCCCTTTTATGGCGCTGATGGGGACGTACAGTATCTGGATCGCGTTTCACCATTGCGCTGTTAATCAAATTACCATGCGAATGCGATTTGAATACGCGCTACACGCCCCCGATGCAGGTAAAACAAAGTAAGGTGACATGGTTTACTTTTTTGCCGATTCAACCTAATTTAAAAAACTTTAATACTTCCGTCAATGGATGTTTTGAAAAGAAGACAGATTACGGATTTTTCATGATTCTACATTAAGATTTGTGGGATTCAATAGAATTATAAAGAACATACAATGAATAGAGGAAAAGGAGAATATAGCTTAAAGCAGGGCATGATGAAAGGAGGGGGTTGATTCTAAAATAATACAACTAACAGAAATCAGGAACTGACAGTGTGCGAGCAGGGCAGGATGACCTCGTCCCAGACAGTTGGAAAAGAGGAACAGATGCTTATTTTAACTTTTGCTTAACAAAAGGGGGCTGCAAAAATGCTGACACAATAAGATGCTGGGAGGGGGGACATGTGCTAACTGACAAACAGAAGCAAATGTAAAAACATGTTGATGTCACGTAGCTGGGAAAATACCAAAAGAGGGGGGAACACGTACCCGGAGGGCTATAAAAAGACAGCCGATAACTATTGTTCGAGCTTCTTACTGTACATGCTGAATGTATGTCAGATAGTCGCTCCCTGATTGTAATCAGTCAGAGAATAAACTGGTGACTTGCAACTACTCCTCGTCTCAGCTGTGAATCTCTTCTCATCCACGGACCCGGTGGAGACTACTTACTCCAACAGATTTCAGCGAGATATAAACTGAAATAGACGCGAAAAGTACGTTGCATCGCCGACGATGCACTCGACCCCAGAGGGTAAAACAGCAGGGATAGTTCGGGGTTTAATCATCAGATGCATGCGTTTATTACAATTGCACTACTACAACCCACACACCGGCACTGCTCACCGTGCACGTCGCCCCGTTTACTCCTCATACACACGGTGGGCGCACGCACACATACACACACACTACACACAACAATAAACATTAACCACTATACATGACATAACACACAGCACATTTATAATCACACAAGCGATTACTTATAACTATTTATAAGCTATCATCAGTCCAAGGAGTGACGCCGATGTTTCCGTTCTGCCTTATTTGCTGTAACTGTAGTTCCGCTTTTTGCCAGCAGGCTGCGCACAGACAGCGTTTCTGTGGGCTGCACATGGTATGTAGTTAGATTAGTATTTCATAACTGCACTGCAGGACATTGCGTAAAATCATTTTCTGCAGTAAGTATTGGAGTGTTTATAAAGGATCTTTTAAAAAAAAAAATAATAATAATAATAATAAATCAGTTTCTCACAAACACCTCCATTCATGACTGACTGAAATATCAAGGATGAAAGTGATTAGGATCAGCTCAGAGAGCCCATGCCGAGCTGTTGCTAAAGTAGCAGCAGTCAACTTTAAACCAATGTTAAACAAATACTAGTCTGAAAACAATCAGTCATTAAAATTAATCAGCTTGCTAAGTTGTGTTTCCTTTAATAATATAAATGTTATAGAAAAATGGAAACCCCACGCTCTCCGCGAATATTAATCACCAAGATTTATAAAAACCGCAACTGTACTGAAAAATAACGTTGCTTATGAATGTTGGCAAGTAAAAAGTATTTGTACTTTGTGATCAAGTGCCATTCTTGGCA